>NW_015505233.1:5992999-6041460 GCF_001515645.1 Sinocyclocheilus grahami | reverse complement strand
TTGTTGTTTGTCATTTCTCCGATCACAAATGCAGACATGGTTTTATGTTTACGCGGCGCAATACGCAATGCAAAGCGTAAAAACACAGTTTAAGTCATTACAATCAGTAATTATGTCCCCACTGGATGCAACAAATGCCTCGTTTGTAATGGGTTTTATTGGTTTTGTCTCGTCGCGCCGGGACACATGGAAACCATAGACTGTATGATGGAAACACAGTATGGTAAGGGGCGTAACATTTCTGTCACACGCTTGAGGTATTCAGCCAATCACAACACACTGGATAGCTGGCCAATCAGAGCACACCTCGCTTTTCAGACCGATGAGCTTTGTAAAAATCAACGCGTTTCAGAAAGGCGGGGCATAGAGGAGAAACAATAATGTACATTATGTGGAAAATAATGTGTTTTTTACCTTAAACCGCATAAACATTGCATTACACCAAATACACAAAATAATGTTCTTTTTAGCAACATCATATGACCCCTTTAAATAATTAATGTTCTTTTTTTTGTAGTTTAGTGTAATAGTTGACTGCTCAATTTGTTAGTAATTAGAAGCATTTCCTGTGCCAAATATTGTTTCTAAAAAGTAAATTAAACTGATTTTGCTTTTAGAGTGTACACTATATACAGTCCATTGCTGCACACATCAGTATTAGCTAAATAAAATCCATAGAAAACTAGAAGACTTTGCATATTTTTGATTGCTTATATTTTATATTGCAAACTGTTCTTTGCTTATCTATACTAATTTTTTATATATGACCATTTTTAATGTATTTTTTGTGTTTACTTATTACTTTTAATAATTTATTTTAATATTTACTATAAATTGAAGCTTGTAGAAAGATTCAAATTTCATTTCATCAGCAAATACAGTTGTCTGTGAAAGCCTGAAAAAAATCTCACAATTCTGAGTTTATATCTTGCAATTCTGGACCTTTTTTGTTCAGTGGTGAAAATGGTCTTCCACAGTCTGCAATGTTGTTACACATTTGGCAAATAAAACATTGGGTTAATTTCTGTATTTTTTTAATTAATTAATTAATTTATTTGATGAAAGTTCATAACTGATTATTTCCGTACATTTTTATTTGCTTTGTTCAGTGGAGGCCAGCGGCGGCGTGTCTCACTTGGAGCTGCTCTGCTTCAGAACCCACAACTTCTGATCCTGGATGAGCCCACTGTAGGAGTGGACCCTGTTTTACGGGCCAAGTATGCACAATGTACCTCTATCTCCAGTATTCATCCGTCTTTACCTTCCATCGCATCTTCCCATTACCTTTATTAACCTTCTAATGCACTCATACTACTACCAGCACTACCAGTCTGTCTGTCCTGTATATGTGTTTGTGGATTAACCTTGTTCTGCATTCTAAAAGCATGAGGTTTTTGCCCTGCACCACTCATTTCTCTTTCTCTCTCTCTCTCTCTCTCTCTCTCTCTCTCAGACATCTCAGCTTAACATTTTAGCTTACATTCATAACTGTGCAGTTACTTTCCTCTTAAGTGAAAGGCTTTCCTAGTATCTTGTGTTTTCATCACACCTTGAAGTTCATTTCATGAACTTATTCATTTGTTCATACTATAATTATTCAAGTGGCCTTTTCAAAGATTTGCCTCAGTGAATTGGTAGTATGAAGATCCTTCACAATGCATAATGGGCAAAACAAATCCCAGTGGACTCTTTTGCATGCCTTTGTTTGATCTTTCCATGTGAGAGCATCCTGAGTATGTGGCTTGCTGAAGATTATTTTGCCTTCTGCTCAAGATTCTAACTCATTATAAACTTTTCAAGAAAAGAAGCTTTATGCTGTAAATTCTCAGTGACAATCTTCATTTATTCTTGAGTTTGAGTAATTCTTGAACAAAAGGAAGTAAAGAACATGTAGAAGGAGCAGTATTCATGAAAGGAGTGAGTCTGTATGGGCTAAAAGAGGGTCACTGTGTCACAGTTTTGCATATGATGCATGGTATGTGAAAACTAGAAATATATTATTTTTAACCACAGCCCTCTGTTATTGGTGGTTTTATTACTTCAGAATGTTTTATTGTTTAGAAAAGCTAATATCCAGAGAAACACATTTTTTATGTTTTCTGCATTTCTATATTTAATTTTTAGGTTAAATTAATTCATTTTTATGCTGAGATCACATGGGTTCCAGTCAGACCCCGTTGAACCCTGCTGAAATCCTTTTACATAACAGACTATGGGCCAAGCCTGTCTAAACCTTGAACCATTTTGGGGTGCTTTGCTTTGTAAGATACTAACCTATGCATTGTGTGTATGCTAAGAATGTTAATTGACCAGACCACATACACACTACTGTTCTAAAGTTTGGGGTCAGTAAGATATGCTCACCAAGGTTACATTTATTTATCAAAAATAAAGTAAAAACTGAAATATTGTGAAATATTACAATTTGAAATAGCTTGTCTATCTTCAGTGTCAAATGACCCTTCAGAAATCATTCTAATATGCTGATTTGGTGCTCAGGAAACATTTCATTATGACTGTTCATTTAAAAATGTATTTCATTATAAATGTTGATAAAAAGAAATATTAATGGAAATATTATGTTTTTTCTAAATTCATTGATCAATTGAAAGATAAAAAGAACAGCATTTATTTGAAACAGAAATATTTTGTAATATAAATGTATTTACTGTCACTTTTCATTAATTTAAGTCCTTGCTGAGTAAAAATGTTAATTTTTTTCTTTTTAAAAAAAAATCTTACTGACCCCAAACATTTCAAAGGTGGCGTAAATCATTGCAATTTTTATGACATAAAAGTGTTCATGACTTATTGTTGTCAAAGGAATCTGGGCTCAAAAATCACCTGATTTTATTTCCTGATCATTTTTCTCCCTCTCTGTGTCCTGACACTTTCCACTTTATAACGGGTTGTGTTATCCCATGCCACTTGTGGATTCATAGGTTTAATTCCCAAGGAATGTTTGTATTAATAATAAGTATATGAACTAAAGGTAGGTTGCTTTAGATAAAAGCATCAGCCAAATGCAAACATGTAAATCTCATAGTGGCCTATTTACACCTGGTCATTTCATGCGTTTTCGTTGATCTGATATCTCTGATTTGTTCAAACGTTTCCATTTACACTTGGCCACATAAATGTGTCGTCGCAAAATGGATATAAATCTGATTTTCAATTCCCGCGCTATATTTAAATTTAACAGAGTTCCCGTCAACGTAATAAAAAGAGCTACTCGTCTGCGGCAATTAAGTAACTACAATGTCATATAGCCTATAACACGCTCTCACACGTTTATTATTTTAACATTTTGGGAGGAGCAAAATTTACATAGGCCTATGTGGTTTCAACAACCAGATGCATTTACACTTGTCCAGTTTCGTCTGGAATGCGACCCAGACCACCTCCTGAAGTGGTTTGAGCGATCGGATTTATATCCGTCTCGAATGCGTTTCGGAGGGCATTTACACCTGGTCTTTTCACGATAGCTATCCGATCAGAAAAAACGCATGAAGTGACCAGGTGTAAATAGGCCTAAAGGTCTCCTATTGCGGGCTTTGATCTTGAAATGAGCTGATAATGAATAAAATGCAGCACTTATCTTTTAATTTCGTTGACGTGAACTTCGAAAGATCGGATTTATATCTGTTTTGCGATGACACATTTGTGGCCAAGTGTAAATGGAAACGTTTTAACAAATCAGATATCCGATCAGCGAAAACGCATGAAATGACCAGGTGTAAACATGCCCATAAAGACAAAAGTTCCATAAAAAGCACAGCACTCATGCAACAAATTTTCCACTTCTACAGGATATGGCAGCACCTGGTAGACATTGTAAGAGGAGGACAGGTTTCTGTCATTATTACAACACATTACATTGAGGAAGCCAGACAAGCCAATACGGTAAGATACCTTCCTGTTCTGACCACAAACCTGTACCAGAATTCACTCCCACTCTTGTTAAAATATAAAGATGCTCAGTTTAAATGTGAAGCTATAGAACAGAAGTGCATGATTTAATAGAGTCATTCTTAGATTTCTGGTGTGGGTGTGTGTTTCTTGGACAGCCGAACTACTCAACTCATTACTCATACAGATTTGTTTCTGTAATCCCTTATTACAGTTTTGACTCATTTGCCAAATGTACTTTGTACTGTGGCCTATTACATAACTTTAAAACTAGCTTTTGGCAAAAAAGTACAGGTGAGCTTTTATTTTTGAATTGGCAGACATTTTCTTTAAAAATAAATGCTGGGGTTTTAGAGTTTTAACTAGACTGTTTCATGGTATTGGTATTATTTTTACATGATAACTTATTTCATGCAATAATTAGGGTATATTACTGTATATTGTGTCAAAAAAGGCACTGGTATACATCAGACAAGAGATTCCGGCTGTAGAATTGGGAAAGATTTAAGTCAACTGACTCTATTGTTTAATTTTATTTCTGTTTGTCTTGAGGGCATGATGTCAGTTGTGTTCAAAGTTGCGCATAATTTTGTCTGACTGTATAACGTCAACCAGACAGTTGCTACATCCTGTTGATATATTACTCTTGAGTTACATGCACAAATGACACAGACTGACACCAAAGACACAATCACAACATGCTTATTTACAGTACACTCACCGACCCAGAACAGTGATGTGAATTTCTAAAAATGAGAAGCATTCCTTAAACAACAATACTACACACCTTTCTCTGTCTGCCATCATTCTCTACTCGTAGGTAATGAGATCTCTGTTGTTTCTCTTAGACTTACTTTTGCTTCAGTTTTCAGCTTCTCCGAAAAACAGACCTTGGTAATCTCACGTGTCTTCTTTTTTTTCAAAAGATTGTTACAAACTGTGCTCACGTTTGCCAAGTCAGAGGTCTCAAAATGTACTCATATCTTTCCTCAAATTTCTACAAGACCAAATCATGTGAGCAATGCTGTCCACATTAAATTATAGCACTGCTCCTGCTTCAAGTCAACAATTGTTTAATTTATTTATATTTTTATTTCTCCTTGAGTAAATTTGTAAGTGAATCATCTTAGACTGATTTATACGTGAATGAATAACTAGTAATAGTTCACCTAAAAAATGAAAATTTGCTGAAAATGTCCTCACCCTCAGGCCATCCAAGATGTAAATTAGTTTTTTTTTCTTCATCAGAACAGATTTGGAGAAATGTAGCATCACTTACATCACTTGCTCACCAGTGGATTTTCTGCAGTGTATGGGTGCCGTCAAAATGACAGTTCAAAGAGCTGATTAAAACATCACAATAATCCACAGCATGACTCCAATCCATCATGTTTTGGTCAGAAGCGATGGTTTAAAGTTAAACTGCCTTACTGATGGATTTGTTTCTTACAAACACACAGCTTTTCACTTCGCAACATATAAACTGATGGACTGGTGGCATGTAGACTATTCGTGGATTATTATGTTGTTTTTATCAGCTGTTTGGACTCTCATTCTGAGGCACCCATTCACTGCAGAGGATGTATTGGTGAGCAAGTGATGTAATGCTACATTTCTCCAAATCAGTTCTGATAAAGAAACAAACTCATCAACATCTTGGATGGCCTGAGGATGAGTACATTTTCATTTTTGGGTGAACTATTCCTTTAAACCATTATACCATTAGGTCTTCTAAGCTATAAAAGAGCAACATGAGCAATAAAAACAGTGTTTTTTCTGTCTCTTTAGGTGGGTTTGATGAGGAATGGTCGATTATTAGCTGAAGGTCCCCCGGATGCTGTTATGAAGCAACACAATGCAGCAGTAAGTGCACACAAACACGCACATATCTCATATGCATGTACTGTACATGCAAAATGGTTTATTTAACCTTTCAAATGCATCAATGTTTGTGCATTAGACATTAGAGAGTGCATTCTTGCAACTTTGTGAGGACTCTGATCAGATGGGCTCCAAACAGAGACCTCAGGGCCGTCTGCTGGACAGCAGCCCATCTCCAGACAGTATGAGAGATGAGAGCAGAGAGCCCATACTGAGAACAAGCGCACCAGAGGACATACCCAAATATAAAGGTACAACAAAGAGGGAGAAATTCACTTGCTCTAAAATACTGCATGCAAAAGTTAAACTAAAACTGAAATAGAAATTCACTTTTGTATTGACATAAAATGTCACTGGTTTCATAAATGTACCTAAAAATATGTATTTAGAATAACAGCTTTTGATCACCGTTGAGACTGTGATGCTTGCAGCTGAAATGTTCTTGTGTCTCTACAGCTGACTGGAAAGTGCGAGCTAGACACATCATACCAAAATGGCGTAACATTGCAGCGCTGATGATCAAGACGATTGTTCGAATGAGGAGAATGCCAGGGTATTGATGTCTTAAAGTATTTATGGACCCTTTGGACAGACTGTGATTTTTACTGTGAAGTTTAAAACATTTTTTTTTAAAAATATTATTTCGTATTATTAAGCAAACTGAATAAATGGATGACTGCAGTAAAAAATGGAATTAAACGTAATAACCACTTTCTTAAATGTACTTAAATATCTTACTGTTGTCCTTCACAAACAATCTCTTGCACTGTGCATATTTCTGATAACCAAAGCATTTTAACTCAAAACAAAGTTTTGTGTACGGTCTTCTGGTTTGTACTCAGGTCCATTTGTTTCCAGTTCTTGTTGCCTGTAATTCAGATCTGTCTGATGTGCTTGTGTATTGGTGGAGACCCCAAAGGCATTGATGTGGCAGTGGTCAATAATGAAACCAGTCCCAGTGCCTATAGTAGATCACTACTGTCCTTCCTTGACAACACAAGTGTATACAAGGTAAACATAAAATTTACAAAATAAAGTTCCTGTGTAAATAGTACTAAAATTTTGACAATATAAGGTCTTCTTTTTTATTCTTTAAAAAATAATATATAAAATACAAAGAGTACAACAGAAATTAGAGACAGACAGACTCTTATTCTCTCACTTCCTCTTTTCTTGATTTCACTTCAACAAATCGGAGAAACAAAAACAAATTTATAAATAGTCAAGAGAAAAAAACTGTACATTTTCAGTGTTCATTTCTAGATCAAAATACATTTTCCTGTTTCCTTTCTGCAGGTGAGCTTGTCTCATTCTGAAGCTTTTGCTGGTATCTATAATGGGGAATACTGGGGTGTCATAGAGTTTGGGGAGAATTTCACCAGCTATCTAACCAAAAGGTGAGCTCCATTGTGTAAAAAGTTTATGAAAATGACCTGAAAGAACATGTTTTGCTTTGATGTTGTGACCAAAGAATGTCAGCCAAGTTTCATAATCCTGATCGTAAAACTCACCTTGAGAAAGTCACTTGTTTGTTCTGTCAAATAAGCTGTCATTTGATTGTGCATGTTTATAAAAACAAAAATTTGGACCATGCGACTTGTTTGGCCAGTTCATTTACAACTTCTATTTTAACCAATAAACTCTATTGTTAACCAACACGGCAAGTAGATCTATTTTTGTCCAGCCTCTTTTTTTTGTTCATTAGAGGGCGACTTCAAATGAACTCATGGTGATGATTTTTCTGCATCTTCTTAAGGTGTCATAGAGGTTCTTAATGCAATATTAGACCCATCCCTCGTATTAAGGGTTCACTTACATCAGCTGATCATGCACACTCAAATATCATACACATAACACAAACACCTGCCTCATAGTCAGAAACACTCGACTGCGTCACTGCACACACCTACACACACCAGCCCTGTGTATTCACACACACAAACACAAGAACATACCAATATGATGGGCAAAAAATGACTGCATGTGAACGTTTTCCCATCTGACATTAAACATTAGGCCTGATTATGTCATCAACTACCTGTATGAGGTGTTTTCCTTTCAGCCTAAAAAACGCAAGCATTCATGTAAACAACATGACGTGTCAGGTGAGAATGACTGTAGCAGAGCGACTGATGGGGAGAGTGTTGGAAGAGGCTAAAAGGAGTGAATCACAGTGTTTTTAAGGTGAAGAAAAGCAGGTCTGTCCTGCCTTTCTGTGTTAGTCTTTCCATATGTGTCATGTTTTGTGCATCACTGTCCTGACTGGAGCTTTTTGAAGATCACACATTTATATTTTTCTTATTTGGTTTAAACATGACCCATGTTCGACGTAACAGCTGTGGCTTTAAATGGTAAATGAGTAAAATTATGTTTAAATGTATGCTTATTTGTTTGTGTGCTTGTGTGTGTGCAGGATGCTGCAGCCCAGAGTCTCCAGAGATGTGGTTGAAGGAGGATCAGTACATGTTTGGCTGGATCTGACCAGTGAGTTTTATTCACTTTTAGTCCAATCAATATTACTTGGCTTTTGATTTCACTTGACCTCATATTGCTGCCACAAGAGGGTGCCCTTTATGTCTTGAGAGCCTTTATGGCTGTGGCTGAATTGAATCTCTGTTGAACTGATTTGCAGTGAATTTTGCATGAATCTTTGGAAATAAAGTGGAATTCAAATGTCTGAGACCATTATTAGCTTCTATTTTACATGTTTTTAATTAATGCATTTAGATTTTTTTATTACATATTTTATGTGGTTAGATAAACAATTTTGAGTTAAGCAATTAAACTCTATTTCAGTATAACATTTGTACTCATCAACATTTCAGACCGACAAATTGCCCTGATGCTGCAGAAAAAACTTCATGAGGCCTTTGAGGTTAGTTTTAAAGATGTACATTTAAGTTTTTTCCCATCCTTTGAACACAAGAAACTGTTTTTCCTTGTCTTATTCTGATCTTTCAAAAGGCTTTTATAGAGACAAAGCTGGGGAGTTTGTCATACATGGTGGCCGTCCCTATAAAAGTGAGTACAGAGCACTGATGTTCTTAATCAATGGGGAATTTCAAAGTTCGAATGAGTCATACACCTTTGTTCTCAATATTCTTTATGTAATTTTATTGTCTTTTTTTCTCTTCATCTCTATCTTTTTCTCTTTTATCTAATTTTAATTCTCTGTGTGCCTTTTACTACTATCCTCTCATATATCTGTCTTCTTTTTCTTTATACCTCGCTTTATTCTTCCTTTCTTAAAATACCCTCCTTATTTCTTGTTTCATGTGGTTTCATAGTTTGAAGAACCTATATATGGCAATAAGAACACAGATTTCACAACTTTTGTGACACCAGGAGCTGTTTTGAGGTAAACACACATGCAGTACATTCACATGTATGCCATTAATTAAATCAATCACAACATTAATACACACACACACACACACACACACTTACAGCCATTCAAATGTATTACTATACTGTCGGATAATACTACTGCATCATGATGGACCTCTTTCCAATATCATTTATCTCTTCTTTTCTTTCTCGTTTTAGCATCACATTTTACCTGGCAGTGGGGTTGACCGCTCTGTCCTTTGTGTTAGAGAGAAAGGAGGGGCTGCTGGACAGGTGCTGGGTGGCAGGTGAGAAGGCTCACATCAACCAGATGGCCATCATTTGATTTAGGAATAAATTCAGTAAAGAATCGTGGCACTTTTGAATCGAGTATTTCAGCATAAAATTCTGTCTTGTTTCCTTACCACCTTTTAGATTAGAATAAGCGGGCACATTTATTGAATTCAACCCTTACTTTTCATCAAGACTTCATGAACAAGCAGTTTTAGAGATTTACCAATAGAGGGAGCTGATCACCCACAGCAGCTAAAAACATGAGCAGCATAGTTTTAAAAACACCTGGTAAGCATTTCATAGATGTGGGAGAAATTGCACAATTGGTGGCTGACTAAATACTTTTTTGCCCCACTGTATGTGAATATATGTTTCTTTGTGTGTGTTTCTCTAAAGGTGTAAGTTCTCTGGAGACCATGCTGGCACACCTCTTCTCACAGCTGTTTGTTATCAGTGTTCAGATCATCCTTCTGCTGATCTTCATCCTGCTGGTCTTCAAAGTGAGTGTGTGTGTGTGTGTGTGTGTGTGTGTGTGTGTGTGAGAGAGATAGAGAGAGATGTGTGTTTGTTTGTCAGCTGTGTGTCTATCTATCATTAATAATTTACATTCATGTCTACATCCACACTAGCGTTTTCAAGCATTTTCCATACATTTCTCATCCACACTGAAACGCCAGTAAACGTTAAATTCACTTTACTACACGATCCAGAGGGAACAGACATGATACTGTACGTTTTTGTGCAATTCTTCTGGCAGGATCATTTTATTTAGGAAAATATCTCACCATTCAATGTCCAGGTCGCATTCACTCACGATTGTATGTCAGATCTAAAATGCAACTGCCTTCATGTTTTGCCATAAACAGCAATCGCGAGTAAATTTTCTGTCATCTTTGCAGGACTGTGCTGAGTGTACGGAGTAACACATCTGTAACAATAGTGTGAAAGTGAATAGCACATAACAGGCACAATACCGGTATAAACATAGATATCTATTGGTACAGTATGCGTCACATTACTAAATTTGCGTCATCGTTTTCAAAAGCCTCCGTTTTCACAGTCCACACTACAATGCGAAAACGACGTTTTCAAATATATCCACTTTGGACAGCATTTTCAAAAAACTCGGTTTTCTTTGACAAAACGCCGTCTCAGTGTGGATGGAAGGCCAAAATGGAGAGAAAAAGAACGTATTAGTGTGGACAAGGCCTTAGTAGTCCACTGTGAAGTAGTGTACCACTGTGTAGTGTAGTGCAGGACTGTACACAATATTTACACAAGACCAAAAGCAATCTAAAGTCAAATTTCAAGCAATCAGATCCTCTCAACTTAGGTTTTAGAAGGATATTTAACCAGAATCTCTTTTTCTTCTTTTATTAACAAATAATTAGAAATTTGTGAAAAGGTGTATATTTTTCAATGTATAAGCTAGATATGTTTATACATTGGCATTCAAAAGTTTCGGTTCGTAAGATTTTTATTTATTCATGTTTTTGAAAGATGTCTCTGAAGGCTGTATTTATTTGATAAAAAATACAGCAAAAAAAGTACTAACACAAAGTATTATTACAATTAGAAAACTGAAGAAAGAAATTCATACAGGTTTGGAACAACTTAAGTTTGAGTAAATGATGACAGACTTTTCATTTTTGGGTGAAGTATTCCGTAAAGGGATATTCAAAAATGAAAATTTTGTGATTAATTGCTCACCCTCATGTCGTTCCAAACCTGTAAGACCTCTGTTCATCTTTGGAACACAAATTAAGATATTTTTGATGAAATCCGAGCGCTTTCTGACCCTGCATAGACAGCAACACAACTGACATGTTCAAGGCCCAGAAACGTAGTAAGGACAACGTAGTACCACAACATATGCATGTGATACTGCTGAACCAGGAGCCAGCCTTGTTTACAAGCACAGGTATTCACACGCATGTGTTGTGGTACTCTTGTGAATAAAGTTGTTATTTTTGTTTTCTTTGCACATAAAAAGTATTCTCGTAGCTTCATAAAATTAAGGTTGAACCACTGATGTCACATGGACTATTTTAACAATGTCCTTACTACCTTTCTGGGCCTTCAATGTGTTAGTTGTTTTGATGTCTATGCAGGGTCAGTTACCTCTCAGATTTCATCAAAAATATCTTAATTTGTGTTTCGAAGATGTCTTAAGAAGGTCTCATGGGTCTTAGGGGTTTGGAACAACACAAGAGTGAGTAATTAATCACAGAATTTTCATTTTTGGGTGAACTATCCCTTTAGGTAGGCTATGTTCATTCATTTCTATCGTCTGTTTGAACTCGGCACTGTTTTCATTCGGGAAACGGTCTGTAAAAAGCATTTCACATGTTCGGGGTGAGCAGGGCACAAACGCAGGGTTAATTGTAACACTACAAGATTTACAAAATTTCACAATATTTCCTTGACACATATCTCTATATAGAGAAAAAATGTGCCAAAGTTCAAAAATCTTTTGAAGATATTGCTGAACATTTATTTAACCATTGCAAAAGTACATTTCTGACTGAAGTAAATTTGTCATCGTGGTTTTTAGTGTTTATTTAAAATGAGATGCATCTGTTTATTATTTTTAACTTTTTCACAATTATTTTAATCTCAAAACTGTTTTAGATGGTTCTGCTTTGCTGCTTATGCTTTGCTAAAAAAGTGTTGTGTTGTGCTCCGCTCTCCCCTACACGCTGAAAGACCATAAATGCATTTTCTGCGCTGAACCCCGCGATGAGTTTAGCAACACTCGCAGCGCAGATTACAGCTCACTGGAGTGAGCCTGTTTCACGTTTTTATGGACGTTTCATATTTTAACATCTGTAAACAAAGAAATTAAAACTTAAATATTAGTAGTGAAATTTTACAGTTGTACTCTAAAATAAAATGGTTATTTTTCTTAAATACTTAATTTCTGTCATATTAAACTTTTAATTAAGATTAGGCTTAAAGTAATGTCAGTTGTTTTTTTTTATTTCAAATATTTTGGTGGGTCGTGAAATAGATTATACTTGTCTAGGTGGGTCGTGGAATGGAAAAGTTTGGGAACCCCTGAATTAGGGTCTGTCAATTGTCCTGTGCTCTGTGAATTTTAGAAACAGCCCTGGGACTGAGCCATGTAAGTTAATTTATTCATAAATAATACCTTGCTTTGTGTCTAGTGATTTGCGCTTGACCACCGTGGCAACAAAGGGATTGCATTGGTAACAGACCCCGCTGTAGATTAGCGATTCTATTTCTGATGTGTAACTCTAGCAGTAAAGATGCTACACTGACTTACATGTTCTGTGTAATCAGCCAATAAGAGCTGTGAGCTTCACACTCGCTTATGATGTCTGTGTCATGCCGGTATGTTCAGACATTATAGGATTGAATCACTGTTTAAAAACAACCTATTGTTAAATATTACACATATGTATTGTTTTTGCAACATAATGTTAAAATGGTATATTTGACACTTTATGTCAGGGGTGCGACCTGAAGAACAGCACGGGGACTAAAATAGCACTTCACAGGAAGTGGAGAGGGAAAATTACCCAGTAGTCATTCTGTACTTCTTGCTACAGATTACGTTCAATTATACAATAGTAAATTAACTCTACATTTAAGAGTGCATTTATAGTATGATGAAAAAATATAATACATGCACATGTAAATATAATGCACATAAAAACATTAAGCAGGATCACTCATATTTTATATTTACATAAATTATTTCATATCTGAAAGTGTCATCATACCCTGTGTGATTCATATGGATGCTGTGAACTGGAATACAGATCTTTCATAATATTTTTATCATTATCACCATATTTTTCATGTCTCTTTCTCTATTGCAGATTCCTAATGAAGGATCTCTGGCTTTGGTGATCTCACTGATTGTGCTGCAGGGAGTGATGGGAATCTCCTTTGGACTGGTCATTTCCTCTGCTATCGATGACGAACAGTCAGCCAATCAGGCAGCTCTTGGAATCTTCTACCCCAACCTCATCATTAGCGGTACACTGTTTGATCTCACAGATGTTAAAAAATACATTAGATAGGATAAGGTTACACTGTGGCTTGTTTTACTTGCTATTATTTGTATTTAAGTTACCCTTAAACCTCACTCTTTTGTATTGATGTAGCCCTCTATGTTAAGATTGTCTGTCATTTCTCCCTCCACCCCAAAATGGTGCAGTCCAGAAAATATAATAAGAGCTGTATTAGGGCCATACTATCTGGGTGTGTCCAGTGGATTGATAGTGGAGTGGAATAAACGGAGTGAATGATGATTGATGGATGAGATGAAAATGGAAAGGAAATATAGATGATTATTGTAAAGAAATGGAAGGAAATTCTCCTTAGTGAGGCCTTGACCCAACGTACCGGTCATAATTCACATTAAAACGCACCATCTAATTAGTCATTTGTGACCCTGGACCACAAAACCAGTCTTAAGTCGCTGGGGTATATTTGTAGCAATAGCCAAAAATACATTGTATGGGTCAAAATTATTGATTTGTCTTTTATGCCAAAAATCATTAGGGCATTAAGTAAAGATCATGTTCCATGAAGATATTTTATAAATGTAAATATATTAAAACTTAATTTTTGATTAGTAATCTACATTGCTAAGAACATCATTTGGACAACTTTAAAGGCAATTTTCTCAATATTTAGATTTTTTTGCACCCTCAGATTCCAGATTTTCAAATAGTTGTATCTCGGCTAAATATTGTCCTATCCTAACAAACCACACATCAATGGAAAGCTTATTTATTCAGATTTCAGATAATGTCTAAATCTCAATTTCGACAAATTTACCCTTATGACTGGTTTTGTGGTCCAGGGTCACATTTGTCATTTATGGCCTGCTGAAGTAACACAAACACACTAGTAACTACTAAAAATATACATATGTAGATGATGTTACAGATTAGAGTTTTACATGAATGAAATTAGTAATTTACCTCCTGTAGGTGTTATTTGGCCGGTTGAGTGTATCCCGTATCCTCTACGTTATTTGAGTCTAGTCCTGCCCCAGACCTACGCATCTGAAGCCCTGCGCTGCATCATGTACAGAGGTAGAGTATATGCACTCATGCAAACACACTCATTTAATATAGCACCGGTACCAATAAACTTATGATATAAATCTATTATTTATAGTGTATAATAATAATAATAATAAATATTACAATTTATTAGAAATATAAATATATTTATTTTAACTAAATTATTATTTTTTTATTTGATAAGACAACAATACATTTATCATTTTAATTATAATTTATTTATAATAACATCTTATAAATACATTTATAATTTTGTCAGTAATTTTATTTATTAATATATATATATGTATTTAATTCATATTTATATAAATATGTATATATATTTATGATCTAATCTATCTAATCTAAAAATAATACTATTTTATATTAATAACAACTTGGTATAAAAAGTATTTGTCATTTTGACATCCCTTTAGGAGACTGTATAAATCACAAACTCAAATGTGTACATAAAAACATGACAAATAGTGTGTTAGGTTGTAGTGGTTGTTGAGCTGTAGAGATGGAAACGGAGTGTCTGAAGCGTGTCTCTATCATCACATCACACATTTCAAATGGACTGCCCTACCCACACACCTCAGATATGTAACATCTCTTGTGTGATGTGTTTTCAACCGACACACGCACAACAATTCTCTCTGAAATCCCACTCAGCTAACATTTTCCCTCTGATACAAACATCTTGAGTTACAGCAGACTTCACGACACCTAACACTCTTCTCGCTCAATTATTCACGGAGCAGGAGGAGCGTCTGCCTCCATTCCTAAATTAAACACACAGCTTCCCTGTTGTTTACCTGCCAGCATTGCTCACGAACGGGAACCGGTTAGTTAGACAGTGAGCGGCTCAGATGACAACACGCAGTCAAAGTTCCAGTTCAAACATGTTAATTGACTGCTGATTAGTGATGCGCGGATGGAGGTTGTATCTGCAGGTCGGGTAATAAAAAAATACATTCTAATTAATTGTGGGTGGGTCGTTTATGGTGTGTGTTTATGGTGCATGTCAGCAATGTTGTCTTGGCACGGGCAGGGCGTGGTTGAGGTGGGGCTTGGGTAGACGATATTATCGAATATCGCGATATTTTAAAGGCGATTTTCGATAAGATATTTTTGACATATCGCCCAGCCCTAGTGGCCGGATCAGCTCTGGTGGCCGTGGAGCCGTAACACACCACAGATGTGTGCAGTGATGCGCAGATAAGCTCTCACGTCACTGAATCTGCTGTTAAAAATGAACTACCTATTCATCATATCATCATGCAAAACTAAGAATTAGTCTAATGAGAATCATTGTAATGTGACGATCGGGTGCGGGTTAGGTCGGTTATCTAAATCAGAGAAAAATATAGGTGCGGGTGGATCATTTATTTGAAGCAGTGGATTCGGCTGACGTTTTAGCTCATCCACGCATCTGTACTGCTGATACTGTACAGGCTAGATCAGAGCTGAAACTGGTCATGTTGTACAGACTATACATAAACCTGGTTTTCCCCTTCATTAATCTACCTGAGCCCTTTGGTTTTTGATTATGACGCCACAATGACATTGCTCTGGGGCGGTGTTATTGTTAACTAAACCTATTCCAAAAAATGTGTTAATTGATATAAAGCTGAAATAAAATATATGTTTAATGACTTAAACTTACAAAATGTAAATGAAAATTAGAACTGTTGCCTTGACAACTAAGTGAAATAAAGTAGTTAAAATGGAAGTACTAAAATTGGAAAGAAATTAGAGGTTACATAAAAAATGTGACAACATATGTAACCTAGAAACTATAAAATGTAATAAACTGAAAGTATAAAAATAAAAGCTAATTTAAAACATTAATAAATACTATAATAGTGTATGAATAATATTAAACTAACACTGCTCTGGGAGGAGTCTGTACATACTGTACAGAGTAAATATTGTCTTCCTCAATTTTACCTGTGACTGTCTTGTAGAACCAGATTTTTTACTATCTACATAAAGTTAGGTTAACTCAACAGCTGTCCTAAATGCTCCCCTCTATCATGTGCATGTAGTGTTGAAAAGTCTGATTCATTCTAGTGAATCGATTCAATCAGATGGTTCATGAGGCTTTCACAGATTTAAGTGTTTAATATTGAACAGTTTCCTTAAATATACATCGATTTGTTTTCTGTCTTCATGTTCTGGTACTGATCCTCTTACGATTCTCTTATTTAACATTCAGGTTGGGGTCTGTCCCATATGATGGTCTGGCGAGGTTTTGCAGTCACTCTGGGCTGGAACACATTCTTCCTTATGCTGGCAACGGTCATTCTCAAGCTGAGAATGTGAGAGGCTCTGCCAAGGAAAGGTGCTTCAGATTGGGTATAGTGGTGTTCGGCGAGGCCAAAAGATAATTGACACATGGATTTGCCAATCTGAGCCTCTCTCTCATTTAATATGCCATTCACCCAAAACTGGCGTCCCAAGGACCATCAGCGTGAAACTCAGGGCATCCCTCCACAAGCTAAGAGACCTATTCAACAAACAGTTTACTGACAATGTGACACATAACACCCATCATGAGTTTCACATGGGCATCAATTATTTAAAAAAATCCATCAAAGAAGAAGAAAGCACGTGTTGAAGCCAACTGTTGGAACTTTCCATACCCTCTTTTTCCCTGTGGTTTATGTAATGCATCCTGAATTCAAATTCACTTACTAGGTTTTTTAGTGCATGTTCCATATGCCTTGTCTGTGCCAGTAAACCTTAGACGGTGTACAACCAGACACCTAAATTGCTTTAGGGAAACCTACAATGTTGCCCACCCTTGTACTCCCTCATCCTGAACAGAAAGAGCACTGCTTAGCAAGGATTCTTCACTGGGCACAGTTCACCCTTGCAGAGGAGAGTTTTGTTTTCCAAACTGCTGCTTGTTCTTTTTTTATGATAAATGTTTTTAGATGAGCAGTCTGGGTGTTAATCCATCAAGTGCCATAAAGAAAATGAAGGAAGGACTGCAATGTTTACATTTGAGCACATAGCAGGCCAAAGTTAAACCTGCAAGTTGAACTGAAAAAACAAATTTAGTCCTGTTTTAATATATATTGTATTTGAAAGACAGCAGCACATACAGCACAGCACAAGCCATATGCTATGAGTTACTTGGACTAGTGAAAATAGTTTGATGAATATTTTAGCATAGTTTACTATCCATGCTGTTGATGTAATCTTAGCGTAGTTGTCCGAAGTGTTGAACATCACAATGTTTGTCAGTGTCAACTTCCATCTCTTATGCAACAGGTTCTGAAGATAGTGTTACCTGTTTTGATAACAAATGAGGATTGTTAATTTAATGTAAATTATGTTAAGTAAATTAAGTTAAGTAAATGATGTTGTGAAATTGCTCATTTCTATTGAATTGTCTCATTCCACTGTTAGAAACCGAAGACACTTCTAAGAATAAGCTAAAACTTTACTCCGTATTCTTCAGTTCTAGGAATGACTGGAAAAATGCCCATCCTCCTGTATCAAGCATCATTTATTACAGGAAATCAAACACCACACCCAGGTTACATGATCAGGATTCATAGTTGCTCGAAAAATATAGGCAATCCATTACTGGAAGTCAGCTGATAAATTTTATTTCTAAGAAAAGTGTTCTTCTCTGGTTTTTAAGTTTTATGAAAAGTTCACAAAACCGCAGCAATCATTGGGTTATCCAATATTCTGCTTTAATAAACACCACTTCCTTCACACCAAAATCACTTTATCATTTTAATGAGAATTGATGCAACTTTTCATAGAAATACAGGGGTGTTACTGTATATCAAGAAGAAAAACCGCATACAGATACAGTGTCTAAGTGACTAGATGACATCACCAGCAATTCACCCAGTGAAATCAATGTCTATAAATAGATTTTTTGCCAGTGTCTCACTGCTGTGTTAGGGCAGGTTTGGATTTAGAAAGAAAAAAAAACTCGAGGAAGAAATTACTTCTGAGAGAGAATCTACTGCAGCTCATCATTATTCTGTTAAATATATCTGAGAGAGAGCTAGATATTTATTTGCACTTTATGTTGATTTTAAGTAGGCCTATACTCTAAAAAATGCTGGGTTAAAAAGGGACAAACTCATCTAAATAATGATCTTTAAAAAAGCATCATATGACCCCTTTAAAATATGTCATTGCCACTGTTCTGTCTCAAGATGCACACCTGAAACTTTTTTTTCTAAGGCATTTTTATAAAAGCTGCTTAAATATCTTAATTTAACTAAGGCATTTAGTATCTGTAATATCATTGTGTTGTAGTGTTGGGTCGTTCTTGAACGATTCGTTCATTTTGAACAAATCTTGAATGTGACTCGGGAAGAACGAGTCGTCTCGGAGAGTGATTCGTTCAGTCGCGCATGCGCAATATCCTATAGGTCTTGTACTGGAATTAGTCAAGTAGTTCACCTGTTTCGAGTCATCGGGTTTTTCCGAGTCGTTCGTACATCACGTGACAGCCCCATAAGCCCAAACCCGAAGACTTGTCAGATAAGAGATGAGGTGAGCTAATCATAGACTGAAGACCCAGGTAAACAATGAATTAATCTTTTCTGTTTCTTATAGCAGTTTTGTATTGTTTATAGTGTGATCAACGTTTGTGTAAGTAGTAGACGTGTTAGGGAAGTAACATGTAACATTTTAATTATATTTTGCTAAAATGAACGAAATGACTCGAAAAAAGATTCGTTCATTTTGCTGCACGAGACTCAAAGGTCCGAGTCGGTAAAATGATCCAAACTTCCCATCACTAATGGAGTGACGTCAAGCATTGGCGAAATGAATTGTGGGTCCGTCGCGTATGGGGGTAGAATTGTTGCTTAATTCCAAATAAATAGAGATGTCACACTGTTTAATGCAGCTCAGAGGGACATGGGATGCTTTAACCTGCAGTTACAAATGCATAGATAATGTTTTGATATTGTAAACAAAAAAACAAACAAACAAACAAAAACAAAAAAAATTTGAAATTATTTAAAAAATATAAATGTGAAATTTAAACGATATCATTCTATTTATTTGTGGATCATAATCTATTTATTTGGAATTAAGCAACAATTCTACCCCCATAGTCGCGTCACGTTGGGTCCGTTGCTCGTGGCAGAAGTTGAAAACTTTTCAACTTTTCAAGCGCCAACGCAGGCGTCAGCCAATCAGATGACCTTATGCAAATACCCTAGCGCAGACGCTAGCCAATCGCGTTCATGCAACACCAAAAGACTAATGATTGGCTGTTGTCACTATGACTGTCGCGTCAGCACCAAGCTTCAGAAACGCCCTTCGTCAAGCGTTAACGCTGACGCCCCATGTGAATGGGGCCCAAAAGTTCAATTGCAGGGTTTTAAAGTTCAATTTTTTGTAGTATACTTAGAATTTAAAAAAAAAAAGTATATTTATTTTTCACTAGGGTACATAAGCCAAGACATTTTTTTAAAGGCTTTAAAAGTATTATTTCGTGTTGACTATTTTGTAGCATACTGTCAATGTAGGGTAACATGTCACACCTTTGCATGATGTGAGCTTCTTTATCTTATTTTCATTTAAAAAAATGCAACAGCACAACTTTTCCTTTCTATCGGCTGTGTTATGTCTGTTTGTTTTAAAGGGGTCATATGATGCGATTTCAATTTTTCCTTTCTCTTTTAAGTGTTACAAGCTCTTTGTGCATAAAGAAGATCTGTAAAGTTGCAAAGACTAAAGTCTCAAATCCAAAGCGATATTCTTTATAAAAGTTAAGAGTCAACCACGCCTACCTAAAACGGCTCATTCTAACACGCTGTAGTATTGTTGCTGCCGCCATGTCATGAAGGCACTGTGTGTTTCGTTGTGAAAGCGAAACTACTTTGTTTGGCCTTCCAAAAGAGGATGATATCTGCTTCGTCATGCCTAGAGTTGGTCCGTGCTGGTCACTGAGGAAATACATCAACTTCGCGCTGTGGATCGCCGGATCGGCTTTCACCGTGGATGAAGCAGAGTCCAGCCCGGGGTCGTCACATGTGGTTGCTGCACGCCCGCCGGCCGCGCTGTTCTTTTATGGAGGACTGTTTCCTGATCCTGGAAGAGTAGACTACAATGCCGGCTGTTCTGACTCACAGACTGTAAGTACATTTTCATTGAAAGGATTTGCCACTGATGATTCAAACGCGAGTTTTGAGCAGTGTAGAGTAGCGCTTGTTTGTCATTTCTCTGATCACAAATGCAGACATGGTTTTATGTTTACGCGGCGCGATGCAACACAACACGTAAAAAGACAGTATAAGTCATTATAATCCGTAATTATGTCCCCACTGGATGCAACAAATGCCTGGTTTGTAATGGGTTTTCATGTTTGTGAATCGTAGCTCCGGCCGGACACGGCATCACAGTATGTGAGGGGCGTAACATTTCCGTCACACTCTTGAGGTATTCGGCCAATCACAACACACTGGATAGCTGGCCAATCACAGCACACCTCGCTTTTTAAAACGATGAGCTTTGTAAAAATCTACGTGTTTCAGAAAGGCGGGGCATAGAGGAAAAACAATAATGTACAGTATGTGGAAAATAATGTGTTTTTTGAACTTTAAACCGCATAAACACATTTCATTACACCAAATACACAAAATAATGTTCTTTTTAGCAACATCATATGACCCCTTTAATGACGAACGCATCTATTATGATTTACAGAATAACCTCGCGCTCTTATTTCCAGTGGCGGCTCGTGGGTTTTAAAATAGAGGAGGCACACTAATTGTATTGGTCAGGGGATCCCTGCCGATTATTATTATTATTATTTGCTTAACCACTTTAAAATGGCTTTTTGGTGGATTTTAGTCAGAAAACGTAAAGAAAACGACACATACAGCAAGATAATATAACTTCACTTATCTGGCCTATCACTTGAAGCAAACATCTATCCCTACTTAAAAGTCAGCTGCCTGTTGTGCCATTTAATTAAGCCGCGACTGATGTAGCCTATATCCAGTTAGGCTTGTTCTCCCTTTATTTTTAATTTGTATATATACTGTTTGAATGAAGAGCTTGGCAAATCTGTTGGCGATCAAATATTCAATATCGCTACTCATCATAAGTACTTGGTACATTATCAGTGCAGCGGGAGACGTTCACTAACATCACGTAAGTTACGTCTCTTTGATGATTGGTTGATATATACACCCCTCAGCGCTAAAAGTGAACACTCGATGGTGATTGGCTAATTTTTTTTTACCAACGGAGGCACAAGAGCTCAGCTCTCCTCCGGCCTCCCCTTCCCCTTCTTCTTCTCCTTAGCAGTTGTAATTACATCAGCAGATTCGGCACATTTGCATAGAAAAGCAGCGCTTTTCACATTATTGTATTACAACTGTGAAATTACAAACAAAAAATACACATTCTGGGACTTGAACTGAAATGAATTGTGAATTTTATTAACATTAAATCGTCCTAATTTTCACCTCAAAAGCAGTGTAGAGTAGCACTTGTTGTTTGTCATTTCTCTGCTCACAAATGCAGACATGGTTTTATGTTTACGCGGCGCGATGCAACACAACACGTAAAAAGACAGTATAAGTCATTATAATCCGTAATTATGTCCCCACTGGATGCAACAAATGCCTGGTTTGTAATGGGTTTTCATGTTTGTGAATCGTAGCTCCGGCCGGACACGGCATCACAGTATGTGAGGGGCGTAACATTTCCGTCACACTCTTGAGGTATTCGGCCAATCACAACACACTGGATAGCTGGCCAATCACAGCACACCTCGCTTTTTAAAACGATGAGCTTTGTAAAAATCTACGTGTTTCAGAAAGGCGGGGCATAGAGGAAAAACAATAATGTACAGTATGTGGAAAATAATGTGTTTTTTGAACTTTAAACCGCATAAACACATTTCATTACACCAAATACACAAAATAATGTTCTTTTTAGCAACATCATATGACCCCTTTAATGACGAACGCATCTATTATGATTTACAGAATAACCTCGCGCTCTTATTTCCAGTGGCGGCTCGTGGGTTTTAAAATAGAGGAGGCACACTAATTGTATTGGTCAGGGGATCCCTGCCGATTATTATTATTATTATTTGCTTAACCACTTTAAAATGGCTTTTTGGTGGATTTTAGTCAGAAAACGTAAAGAAAACGACACATACAGCAAGATAATATAACTTCACTTATCTGGCCTATCACTTGAAGCAAACATCTATCCCTACTTAAAAGTCAGCTGCCTGTTGTGCCATTTAATTAAGCCGCGACTGATGTAGCCTATATCCAGTTAGGCTTGTTCTCCCTTTATTTTTAATTTGTATATATACTGTTTGAATGAAGAGCTTGGCAAATCTGTTGGCGATCAAATATTCAATATCGCTACTCATCATAAGTACTTGGTACATTATCAGTGCAGCGGGAGACGTTCACTAACATCACGTAAGTTACGTCTCTTTGATGATTGGTTGATATATACACCCCTCAGCGCTAAAAGTGAACACTCGATGGTGATTGGCTAATTTTTTTTTACCAACGGAGGCACAAGAGCTCAGCTCTCCTCCGGCCTCCCCTTCCCCTTCTTCTTCTCCTTAGCAGTTGTAATTACATCAGCAGATTCGGCACATTTGCATAGAAAAGCAGCGCTTTTCACATTATTGTATTACAACTGTGAAATTACAAACAAAAAATACACATTCTGGGACTTGAACTGAAATGAATTGTGAATTTTATTAACATTAAATCGTCCTAATTTTCACCTCAAAATTTTGGGGAAGCTGTTGCTCCCCCGACGAGCCGCCACTGCTTATTTCAAGGTTGTTAATGCTGTGGTTATTTTATCAGTTTCCTTCGTACATTCAGTTTAAATCGAGAAAACGAATGAGTTACACCCCTAGTATGAGGTGTCAGTGTCATTGCCACGACAACATAAACACAGACAACAACTTAAGCAGATATTAATCTATACCACAGCTCATGATATGTGTGCATGCACATGTCTGTGTGCACTGACTAACCACTAACCACGCTGATCTCCAAAAGTTTCTACAAATGGATGTGAAATGTGTGCTCGTTATTTTGTTGATCCACCTGGCTTACATTGTTTTTGGTGCGTGATACAATTATAAGTATTTCAACACATGACTTGTGCCAACAGGCTACACTGTTTTCACAACATTGCTATGAGCTATGAGCAGGCTTGGGCTAGAGCTGGCGGATATTACCATATCATGTCTGAACAAATCAACCTCTACTGGGAACCCTTTCCCAAACACTGTGTTGAGTTACATGGCACGGTTAAATCATCTCTCTACTGAACATGTTATTTAGACCAGGACTAGTCATAATGTTTTTTTCTTTTAAGTGCAAGGAAAGTCCCATTTGATAAAAGAGTGGGTGGAAGAGAGATGATCTGATTGCCTTTATGTTTATGTAAGCAGGTGATGTGACATCAATCTCCTAGAAACATGCACAAGAACTAAATATTTTTTTGAAAGAGAGATACATTTTAGTACACTCAGAATAATAAGGAAGAATCTGAGCATCTATTTTTTTCTCAGTGTAATCACATAATAAGTTATGTAATTTCCTTTAGCAGCACTGTCTATATGAAACGCACTGTGGCTGTGTAGCATCATTGCACTCAAATGAATCAGATCTACTGATGTCTCTGGATACCTCCATCATCTGGGACAGGTTTGAGATGTTATCTTCTATATAATGTTTATTTTGTCTACATGGCCTCTTTTCTGTTTTTTTACTCTTCCAAAGACAATAAACTTGACTGGGCCTGACATTAATCTTAATCAGGATGGTTAATGATGAGGCATCATCATGCATTCATATCCCATAAAAGAACAATACCATAACATTCTTCAGTATTACTCATAAAAAATAGCCTAAACTTGTTCTCGTTATACAGGGGTTACAGTTTTGATTGCAGAGTCATGTTTAATTTGCCTTTCCAATAGTACATGCCAAAATAAGGCAATGCTGTGTCAGAAAACAGGAAACACACAAATGCCTTTAATGTTAAATAAATAAATAAACTTATTATTAATTCATGTTAAATAAAGTTAATCAAAGGCAAGCAGTACTCGATTCAGATTTCAGATAGGCTACTACAACAATCATACAAATAAAAATGAATGAAGAAATAAATATGACAATAATAATAATAATAATAGTCAATGCAGCATTCAAATACATAATAAATAAAAAATTAGGTAGCCTAATAAAAATACAATAGTCCTCATTCATGACACACAATGACACAATTGCAACTATTGTTTTCCTGAAAATCCATTATAACTAAAAAAAATAGTCCCCTCTCTCTCTCTCTCTCTCTCTCTCTCCCTCTCTCCCTATATATATCTTATTTTTATGTAGGCTATTTACAGAGAGATGAATAGCCTAGGCCTACTGCTTGCGTTTCATGAATAATATCTTATAAGGGCCTTACTCCTTTTAACTGTTGTACAGACATCTTTTGAATATGGCAATCAAAGCAGTTATTGTTTTCTGTGGGCGTGCCTGCAGCTCAAATATGAGATTTGCTACAAAGATACATGTGTGAATGTGACCCATAGACTGGTGTGACCTAACCCAATAACATTTGCGACTTCTGACTCGCTCTGAGATGAGAACTACATTACCCAGAATGCTCTTTACCGATCAGTGACGCGACAGGTTTGTTCTCCGCTCATCTAGTCTCTAGCCACTACAACACAAAACACCACCGTCTGTTTACAGTCTCTCTAGAAGCAGCCGGCGGACAACACCATTTTACAGGCATTATTGTTTGTTTCGACCCTCTGTGTTTCTTCCGAGACTGACTGAGATCATGTCACATTTAATGGCAAATAGATTATTTTTGTTTGAATTTTGAGGATAACTCAACACCTGCCTTTGTTAGCAAGTTAGCCTCGCGTGTCCTTAAAGGCTCCTCATAGCTGTTATATTCTGGTTTGTTTTATTTCTTTGACCATTTATTCAGTCAAACAGCAGTTGTAGCTAAACCCGTGCTAACGGAGCAGCTCTTTGTTCGTGCCTTGGAAAAAACACACCAGCACCGCCGTGAGTACCTCATATTCACTAGAAAAATAAACAACAGTGCTTGTGTTTTATAAAATACAATTTGTTTTAATAATGATTCTGGCTTGTTTTTCACAGTCTTGTATCTTTTGTTATATTTTGTATGTAGGCTATCTTCTGGCTATCATGTTGACTTTAAGCCTAAGAATATTTAAGTTGGTTTAGTATAAGTGCTCATCTTTTTTTTATGCCTTTTTTATTGTATTGTTTGAGTCTATCAGATAAACTGTCATGGGGTTGTTCTGCTTTTCTAAAAGCGAATTAAATATCTGTAACAGAAGTACATGTATCGTTTAGCAGAGCAAAGAAGTGTCATTTATATTTCTCTAGGTAACGTATTCTGTCACGTATACAAATTATTATTATTATTATTTTTTTTGTGTCTTGTTTTAGTCACTAACTTCACAACTGTGCGTGCTTACTCGACATATCCGAGAATAACCTAGTATTATAGCACTCTATATGTCATGTCCAGTTATTGACAACAAGCCTTCGTTTTCATGTGTTTGCGAAGACAATGGAGAGTCATACTAATTGAGAAAGCAGTGCACTCCATATACTTTATGGACATAATTTGCATTGGCTTTTGTGGGCTCGTTACAGACGTGTCATTGTTCTTTGCTGATGTATTTAAACGCTCAGAGTCATTTGCATAGGCAGACCGAGCATCTGGTCCGACCCAATGTGCCCCCCCCCCAACCGGTGCTGCTACATTTGAATTATTTATTAGAACAATCAATGGATTAAAATGCGTTAATGCGAGTAATAAACATTTACTGTCACTCCATTGTTTCTGCTATCACATTCATGCATACTGCTGAAATGGGAAACTTCAAGCTGCCTTATAAATTGTTCTGACTACTTCATTTGTAGTATTTAGTGGATAGAGAGACTGTACAAAATTAATTGCTGCATTTTTGGCCTGGCCTGTGAAAACTTGCACAGCACATTGTAATCTATTTACATACTTTATGAGGCTTACATTGCAAAGCCAAAATAATTATTAGTAATTTTTATGAATGATCTAAAAAAATACTTAAATTTTAAATAAACATTCATCTGTATTGTATATTTGTCTTTGTTTAAAATGAAGTTATTCTGTTTTTGTTTACAGTTAAATTTTAATAAAAAAATGTTGAGATCAATAACTAAAGTGATCTGGGGTTTGTGTGTGGTTTAAACACATTTTGAGTGAATTTAGATTTGTGAACTTCACCATGGGTATCCTTGATGAGAACCAAGGAGAACCTTGATGCAGAGGATGTTTTTGCAGTTATAAACTGAACTTTCTGAATGCTGGCAATACAGTGGTGGTGTTTTCTAGCTATAAGCGGTACAGTTCCTTGTTTGTGGAGTAAAGTTACTGGTAAGAGAGAATATAGTTCCTTCTGAGTTTGTTTTGCCTTGATAAATGACCAGGGAGTCATTTCCTTTAGTCTTTTCACTGCTTTCCTTTAACAAGGGCAAAGGTTACCACCGCTCGACACTTTGTGCCTTGTATTTTTTGCTGTATTGGTGATTTGAGTATGTTGTTTGTCTTTGTGTACACGTCACCTTATGTAATGTGTATTATATGTATTCCCTCAAGCATGGTAGCTGCACTGACTCTGCTTTAGTGTAAAATGATCTCAGTCTGTATCACTTTCAGTGTCTTAGACTGCAGGTCTAGGATTTATTGTTAGTCTGTTCTAGAGCCCGACCAATATGGGTTTTTTGGGGGGCTGATACCGATATTAGGGAGAGAAAAAAAGACCGCTACCGATATATCGGCCGATATTCTTTGTGTAGGCTATATTATAGTACAGTATAATCAAAAGTTTGGACACACTTCCCATTCGTGTATCCAAACTTTTGACTGGTACTGTATATAGAAAACAGTATATAGCCTACATAAACAGAATATATACATAAACACATTTTTTGCAATAACTCAAATGTGGTGATCAAACACCTTATAATGATGTGACAAACATAGGCCTATGTAATGGAGGTAGGGTATTTAACAATTTAACAATAAATTTTATTATTCAAAGTGAGTCTGACATCTGTGCACTTAACAGTAAACTTCACTTATTATAAATAACTTGAATAACACATAGAACAAAATATATATAACTTGAATTATGAAATTAAACAAGGTAACTGTAGGGCAAGCAAGCTACTGCCAAACCAACAGGGGCAGGTTTATGCAGGAAGCACAGCTTTTCCAAATGTAAACATCTAAAATGAATGAATAATAGTAATTAATAATATTTTTTTCACACTCTGTGTTATGTATTTTCTGGTAATCCAATGAACATGCAGGACATTCGTATTTAAATCGTCTTTTTGCAGTTTAATATTCACAGACACAGTCTATATATATACTGACCTGTTTTTTATTTATTCATCAAAAATAAGACCAATTCCGCGTTATACAGTAAATTCCGTTTTTATGACTGGATTCCGCAATTCCGTCCATGTTTTCTGCATCGCGGAAATCATAGGGCCCTACTAATGTAAGAAAAAGGAATATGATAAGCTCATTGTGAGAGTAAAAGACCAGGGCATTGATGTTTATTTACTTAGCATTGAGTCTCCAAGTAGGTGACAACGTAGCGTTAAATCACCATTCAACAGACTTAAACCACCACTGCACTGCCGTCTATTGGACTGCAGAAAGATACTAACTTTTCAATCTGCTACGTTACTGACTGTACTGACAAACTATGCTGACACAGTGTCTGCGCTGCAACAGAACGCGTCAAAGCGACCGTTGAAAATCATTTGAACTTCTGTCAGCACGTCATAAATAGAACGAGGCATCAGTTGACTGAATCCGGTGTAGACAACATAATGGGTTCTATTCTACACCGGACGCGAGCGGCGCTACAAAATACAATAGAATTCTATTGTAGTTTGTCGCGCAATGTGATGTGACCAATGTGATAAGCATTCAATGAGTTCTGGGCCGCAGCGCGGCCGGTAAACACCAGCATTGAGTGGCCGCGATCAGCTCTGGTGGCCGTAATGCGCCGCAGACGCGTGCCGTGAAGCACAGATCAGCTCTAGTCTCTAACGTCACTGAATCTGCTGTTAAAATGAACCATCCATTCATCATATCATCATGCAAAACAAAGAATATAGGTGCGGGTGGGTGGCAGGAGGATAATTTGAAGCAGAGGATTCTGGTGAAGTTTGAGGTCATCCGCTCATCTCTACACTACACTGACCTGGGTCCAGTAGCAAACAATGGAGCGCGCTCTGCTGGACAAACTAAGTAATTACACCATTCAGAAGCATTTAATCTGCGTTGTATGTTCTTTAAAAAAAAAGTTCATATCGGTGGCATGTTCGCCGATACCGATATATAGGCGACAGGCTCACGATATATCGGTCTGGCTCTAGTCTGTTCATCTTATCCAGTGCAGTGGCATTAACTGCGAAAAACTGTTCCTGGATCAGTGCTATGATGGTGAGATACATGTGAGCCCTGATCTGTTTGCAGCAGATCAGATATCTGTGAAATTGGCTCATGTCTCTGTCAGTAAGCCTGAATTTATCCCAGAGCTCATTGGAGCCACGTTGTCACTCTCTGATAAAGATCTTAATGTTCAGTTTAGCTTTTTATTTAGCTTGCTGTCATTCTGATGAATTTTCCATTTATTATGCCTACATGAGAATAGATCTTGTAAGGCAATTCAGTGTAGTGTAATTAAATCCTACCACAGTAGTGCAGTAAATCTAACTTGCTGCTTGTCACAAGTCTTTTTTCAATCATGAGAAACACTTTTTGCGGGATTCACAAGTCTTTGTAGGTTGATAAAACAAGAAGTCGTCGCCCACTTTTGACCAATCACCGCATTTTATACGTTCCAGTGATGTATATTCGTTTGAAGAATAAGCACAGTGCTTTTTTGGAAATTGTGCCATACCTCTGCATTTAAATAGTGCCCCCGGAGAGGTCTGCAAGCCTGTCGAGTCTATTCGGGCCGGGCTCGGGCCATTTTTATTTATTTTTTTACAGATCAGGCTCGGGTTGGACTCGGGCTCATTTAGCTTCTCTCCTTTTATTGTGCCCATATACGAGCAGAGCACACATAGGCTACTGTATTAAAATGTTGTTGTAGCTGAAACAGTAGTAAGCTGTTTTGGGAGAAGGGAAAAAAAGAATGGCTTGGGTCAGACTCGGGCCAAGAATTCTGAAGAGCTGTCGGACAAGGGCCAGGCTAGGTTCTGAGCATCTCGGGCTAGGGCCTATATTTGAGGCCCGTGCAGGGCTCCACCGGAGACCTTTCACCATATTAACTGCTGATTGTGTCTATTTAATTGAAATTGAGTTATTGACCCAAGTGCACAGTACTGAATCATCTAGATCTATGCAACTGTCATGTTTGATCAGATTTTTTATTTCTGACAAAAGTAAAGGTACACGTTGTCCTTCAAAAGGGTCAGTAAGATTTTTTTCTTTGAAAGAAATCAATACTTTTATTCAACATGGACGCATTATAAATTTATTAAAAGTGACAGTAAAGACACTTAAAATGCAACAATTTTTCTATTTATTAATGAATATATCTTGTTTTTTTAAATTAATATTTCAAATGATGTTCATTTGAATTTTCTATTCATCAAAAAAAATCATGAAAAAGGGTATCAAGGTTTCCACAAAAATATGAAGCAGCACAACGTTTTCAACATTGCTAATGATATTTATTGAGCACCAAATCATCTTATCAGAATGATTTCTGAAGGATCATGTGACACTAAAGACTGGAGTAATGGCTGCTGAAAATTCAGCTTTGCCATCATAGGAATAAATGACATTTTAAAATATATCAAAATAGAAAACGTAAATCAGTCATTTTAAGGTCTAATAATACTTCATATTATTGCTGTTTTACAGTATTACAGTATTTTTGTAAAAAAAAAAACACCACCCTTTGTGAGCATAAGATATGTATTCTGAAAAAATCATACAGACCCCAAACTTTTGGAACAGTAGTGTACTAGTGAACATACAACCATTATACTGTCTTTTGGCCACTTTGAGTCTACACAATAAAGTTTTGAGGATGACGTATATTGTGGAAACTAGGTCAGACAGTGGGCACCTCAGAGGAAAAGGAAGCAGGAAGAACTCTCTCTCTTTCTCACATGCTTGGCTGTGCTGACAGACTACTTCAATCCTTTGAGTTTGTTTGTAGTTGCAACACCTGAAAACTAAGGAAATTATGTATATTATACATATATGTATAATATAATAGACATATATGTCTATTCTATTTTAATTCTACTTTATCTATATTTATCTTTTTATATATTATATACACCTTGCTATGTGTACTGCGTTAGGCTAACCGAGACTTGTCATTTGCACTTATATATTGTTGCTCTTTTGTTAGTTTTGACTGCTTTTATTGTCCTCATTTGTAAGTCGCTTTGGATAAAAGCGTCTGCTAAATGACTAAATGTAAATATTATATTTTAAATGCCTAGGTTAGAGTTGTCTTTACAGTAAACTAGGAGGTGGAGTTGACAGTAAAGACTTTTACATTGTTAGCAAAAAAATCATGTGACACTGAAGACTGGAGTAATGGCTTCTGAAAATTCAACCTTGCCAACACATGCAATATTTACAGTTTTACTGAATTTTTTATCAAATAAATGCATCCTTGGTGAGACTTCTTTTTTTAAAAAAAAACACAAAAAATCTTGCAGACCCCAAACTTTTCAATAGTAGTGTCTGTGATCTTCACACCTGATCGGATTGTGTATGTATTTTGATTTATTTAATCTCTGCTCCTTTGTCTCGGTTGAACTCTAATTAAATTTCAGTATCTGATGTACCAAATAAAACCTGATTCTGATAATCTGTCCTGCTGACTCTCACTTTCTGCACGCTTTTTGCTCCGAGCAGCTAAATTCTGAGCGGTGTGTGAAAGACGAGACTGGCCATGTGACCTCAAGGACACACCATCCCCCATCTCAGGCCTCTGTTCCCCTCAACTTCCTTTAGGGAGAGCCAGAGCTGATCACTGCGGGCTGTAAATTAGTTATTGTCATGGAGACCGAGAGGTCAGCCTCTGCCAGTCAAAGCTGAAATGGGCAGAAGGAGGAGCTCTGGCATACAGAGTATTTGGTGTTTGTGTCATTAAAAGGGGATCCTTTCGAACTGCTCAAAAAAAAATCTTAGTTTAAACTGTTTTTATTAGTGTTAGCATATGGACTGCTCTGAAATATGACTTGTTTCCTGTTTAGACAGCCAAGAGCATCCCCCACCTTATTGGATCATTGGGATCATTTGACAGTTTCTGGGAAGATTGCATTGTGCTCTCCTGGGTAGCAAGTGGTTCTTTAGATGTGTGTTTGGACGGCTAGCCTTTGTTTCAGACATGCACACATCGCCCCAAGTGCATGGAGACTCAATACCGTGTGTGTTCCTCCTCTGTGGTGTTTTTGTACATATGTGTGTGTGTGTCTGCATGGTTAGTTCATTGTCACCGTCCAGTCTGTTTGTTTCTCTTAGGTTTCAGTGCTCATGTCATTGAATAATTAAAAAGCCTCTGAAATTGAAGCTCGGCCCCTCCCCTCCTCTCTCCTGTCCTCCCTCCATCTGTCTGTTCCGCACTCGTTTAAGAAAGCAAGCCGTTTCACGGTGTCGTGTTCAGCTTGAGTGTTGTTCGTAACTGTTTCTCGTTCCTAGATGGTTATCTTCAGTTTTATATTGCTGCTTTGTTTGTAGTTTACGTAACAGTGATTCCATATCATAAGTTTGAAGTGTGTAAAGATTGCATATTTAGGGGTGGTATTCACAGAATGTGTTTGCAGTCGATTATGCCACTTTTCCATTGTATTTCTATGTAAACATGCAGACGTGTTTGACTGCGCTCACGACTTGCGTCTTTTGCAGTGCCTCGCGTATGACACTGCGTTCTAACAATGCAGTGATCAAGGAAAAAGTTCGACTTTTAAAATCACATCTCTAGACCTTGCGTTTTTTTTTCCATTCCACTACCCTGTCTCACGTTTTTTAAAATACAAAAACACATTGTGTGACTGGCCTGTTTTTACATTAAAAAACATGATATGTGAGCAGCAGCATGAGGAAAAAGTTAAACTTTTAAAAAATATATAATTTTACCTTGAGCGCCACATTTTTAGAACGCAGTGTTATGTGCAAGTCACTGCAAAAGGTGCAAGCAGAGTGGTCAAAGATGTCCGTCAAGCACATGTTTACATAGGAAAAGCAATGGAAGAGTAGTTGACTCATTGTTCAAGCAACCCAACAATTAATCTGAAGTCGTAAAGTGATGGTCCATGCAAAAAGGAAAATTTATTCAGCCTCATTTTGTCCCAAAACTGCATGACTGACTTCTGTGAAACATAAAAGATATTTTGAGAAATTAGAAAAGTTTTTGTTAATATAATGGAATTAGCTTCAATGATGTTAGATTCCCTTCAAAATATCATCTTTTGTGTTCCATAAGTAGAAGAAAAGAAAAGGTCAAACAGGTTTGAAACTATATGAGTGAGAGAAAATGATGACGACATTTTCATTTTTGAGTGAACTATCCCTTTAAGGAAGCACTGTGTAATTAGGTTGTTTCGAGTTCACCTGACCCCAATTTGATGTCTTTTAGTAGGAGGTATTAACAGAGTAATCATTTTGTGTCTTTTAATGACCGTCTTGTGTGATCATCATGATCCAAAGCTGTTGTTGTGTTATGGTAAGATCAACAGTTTTGACTTGTAATGAAATGTACCTATTGTTAATACAGAATTGCATTCACAATTGTATTATATTTCACTTTCTTTGGAGAAATGTTTCAGTCTGTCAGGTGTTCAATATACATGATGCCTATTGATAAGTTACTTTCAGTCAGTACATGAGATGCCTGAGAGCCATCTAAACTGCTATTGTGGAACAATTTAGTACTAAAGGACACTCCGTTTTGCCTCACTGTGCATACATGTGGTCCTGTGTGCGCATGTGAGGGTGGGGCATTGCAGAGGTCTCTTCCTTTGTGGTGTAATCGGTACCAGATGGAGGGGCGTGTGTGTGTGTGTTAATGCACACCCCTCCTTTTCCTCACTTCACAAATTAAATCGAAACACACATTCAAAGAAATCTTCTAGAGTTGGCTGGTGAAACTGTGGTCGTATTCTCGCTGACAGACTTAATCATGTCACCTGATCTCTAGGACACCCCATGCACATTTTGCACTCAGTTTGTTGTTAAGCTTGAAGCTGAGCGCTTGTTTTTTGTTGATCCTTCATTAAGCAAACACACAGACCAAGCTGAGACTTTATAAACAGGGTTTAAGTCAGATTCCATGCGCTCTTTGTTGCTCAAAGAAAGCCTAAAGCCAATTAGCCTGCTAGCTCAGTGCTGGGTGAATGACCATGGTGCGGTAGTGTGTGTGTGTGTGTGTGTGAGTGATCCAAACGGTACTCTGGAGATTAACCAACCTCATGGAGCGTGTGTTAGTAAATGAATATGGTCGGGTTAATTCTGTTTTCACCTTTTAGAAACATTTTGTAAACACTGACAATTGATTGGCTAGTTCAGAGGCATTGATCATCACTTTCTCAAACATCAAGGTTTGTTTGTTTAGATTAGCCACAGACCACAGACTTCGTTCCCATTAAGCTGATAACTAGTAGTCTAATCTTTCATTTCTTCATCTTTCTCAACATCCTCTTTGTAACCTGGCACCAATAAAAGACACTTGTTGCATGCGGCTTACTGTATAGGTTCAGAAGTAGCACAGTGGTTTAATATTTTGTGTTTTCAGTGTAAATTCTTTGATTTGCACAAAACCCAATATGATTCCGTGTTCAGCGCTGCATGACCTGCAAAAGGACCACATTACAATAAAAGACGCCCACTTGCATTTCCAAAGTGTTTATGTAGGGTCAGCAGTTGTCCCTTGCCCTAGAAAAAAACTCTGGTTTTAAACATTTCACAGCAGCATGTAGGAAACTTTTGATGTTTCTCTCGCTGCTTCAAAGGCCTGTTGTTCCTAGCTGAAATTTTTTCTCAAGCTTTGATTTTTGTTTTTCAGCAAGTCTAAAGGGTGACTTTAAGCCACTTTTTGTCAGTGCGTACGTGTTTGTATGGTATTTAAAGGCATAATTCGCCTAAAAACTCACCCTTACCCTTATGTCGTTTCAAACCTTTATGACTTTCCTTCTGTGGAACAAAGGAGGAGATATTTTGAGAAATCTGTCAGTGTTTTTTTTTTTCTCACTAATAACCAAAACTGTTTCTTTACCTACATTCTTCAAAATGATGTCTTTTGTGTTTTGCAGAAGATAAATCATGAGGTTTGGAATGTATGAGGGTGAGTGAATGCTGACAGAAATAAAATTTTTGGGTGAACTATCCCTGCAAGATGCTTTGTTTTGCACATCAATGCATATGGTGATTCTTGTGCATGTGTGCATGCTGGCTCCTGGATATCTGATTCATCTACCCATATCTCTTCTTCACCATCTGTGCTTTCATCTTTAGCTCAAATTCATCATTGTGATGATGCTGTACTGTCCGTTGTGCATCTTTCTTCATCAACAGTGTTATTTTTATTTGAATAGTTTTCAGTATTAAATGGTGGGAAAGTGGTGATGTGGTAAGATCTGGTGTTTCCACCCAGGTGGAGGTCACCTGCTTGCTTTCAGCGGATTTACTGTGATTGACCACATGTGCAGTGCAGTTTCTCATTAGTGGTGGAATGTTTTTGTAATGTGTTCATTAGGATCCTTTTGTAGTTACTTGTAAAGTGATTAATAGAATTGTTCAGGTGTTTTTTTCCCCCCTTTTGTTAATCTGTTAATTATATTATAGCCTATTATATATTTTGTGTGATCCTATTTATTTTATTCCTTTTATAGAATTAATTAGTTTTTCTCCTTTCACAGAAGCGCTGCAGGTGCATGATACGACGATTGAATCCTCATGGTCTTGTTTACGCTGCTATTTGCGCATGTAAAGCTGAAGCCCTGTATAAAACCGAAAAAATCAAAAAGACATTCTAATCTTACTGGTTAGTGATCGACTAATGAGCTTCATAAAAATGAACAAAATGCTGTCATTCTACAATTCTCCACCATATTTACTATGCTGCGCACAAGTTCAGGTACCTCAAAACTTGTGTACAAAAGCTGAGACCTGACGTGAGATTTGATCGTAGCCACCACTCACGTCCATATTGATAAATTCCAAATTTTGCATTGAAACGACCGTACGCCCAATTTTCTGTCGTACGTTTGTTTCGTAAATAAGGCCCAATGAGTTCTATAGTATTTTGTCATGCTGCGCCCCTCGCGTCCGGTGTAGACACGGTGTAACTGTACGTTGTAATGCCTAAATTCACTTGTAGCATTCAAAATAATTGATTTTGTTTTGTTTTATTTTTTATATATTTACACAAAACAGTAAAATTTTAACAGTACAGAATTTTATTTTTCAGAACAGTTTGCAGTTATCCTTTCCTGAGCTTTACAAAAGCTTAAAATGTCACAAAGACTGGAAGTTTCCTTTAACACTGTTGTGTACAAACCCAGACAGCTTTAATTCGTCTGTGGTTGGCCATGCGTACGGGTGTTCAGCGGGTGCTTATCGCTGGTCTGCTCCCTCTGCTGTGAAGCAGCTGCACACCCAACATGCTCCACTTCAAACTCCCATCACCCACATGTGGTGCTCGTGTATCCCACAGACCAGATGCCCATACTGGATGCAGATGTGTCCCTCCCCTCTGGTTCCTAACTTCTCATTTCAACTTCCTTCTCTACTTTTGGATCTTTTTTAGACCACAGATGCCACCAATACGTCTCCCTAATTTCTCGGTGGGGATGGTTTAAGCTTCCACATTCTACCCACTCATGAAAGGAGTTTTCCTCACTGTTGGTCTATAATTCAGACCTCCCCTGACAGCAAAGTGATGCTAGAACCTGCGTTCGTGATTCAGCTGGAGTTTTAAAATTCTCATTTTAATCACAGAGGTGGAAACTTTTTTCTCTCCAAGAACTCTTTTTGAATCTAAGTTTTTGATGGTTCTGGCATATGGGAAATTACATTTTTACTGTTTAAAGTGTTTGGAAGTGACTTATTTGCTAATATGTGCTCTTTTTAATGCAGTAAAATCAGCTGTTGATTCTAAGTTTGAGCTTTTCCATTTCTCTGTGTTGGGTCAAACTGTGTGCTTGTATGTGTGTGTGAATGCAAGATTTGTATGGGAGTTGTCTGCACTCATAGGTTGCTTCAGGCTGTGTACCTAAACACACATCTCTGAAGTCCGACTTGTTTCCAGCTAATATGTCAGACAATGGCACATCAGTGTACCTAAACTGTGTGTAAATTTGTAGAGGAATGGTAACGGCTCATCACTTGTTTACAGTTCACACCAGTATTATGTTCTGGGATCTGTCACTTTTCTCACAATCTGAAACCATGTTCTGTGTGAAAAATGAAAAAAAGAAGATTTCACACGTTCACTTGGTTGTATATTCAGACAGAGTCAGCATGAAATCAAAATCAGTTATCTTTTATGGAATATTGCAGTGTTTATTATAAATAATTTATTCGTAAACATAAGCATCCCTTAACTTACTTGAGATTGCAGCAGTTAGCAAATGAGAAAGATCTAAATCGATACTTGGACAAAATCAAGTTCCCACACTACATTTGTTTTTTTTGTCTAGAACACGAGTTCAGTGGCTAACTAGATTTTTAAGTTTTCTGAGTGGTGGTGCATCGTTGTGCCAAGGTGTTGTGCATGTCTGCAAGCATGTTGCAATGCAGGTCATAAGATATTAAGATTTTTTTGTTGTTGCTAAGGTGCTTTGGGTCATTGTTGGAGCCTTGAAATAAAGTCAGATTCAGTTGTAAAATTGTTCGAGCTGCATGACTTGAGGTATCATTCATGTCCATAGCACAAACAGTTAGTGGTCGACCGATATATCGCCAAGGCCAATATATCGGCTGATATCTGCCATTTTCCAGATATCGGCATTGGCCGATAAGTTTTCTGTTTGGCCGATGTGTTCGGACTTTTATATTGACGGCGCTGAGAATGGCCTGAAGCACACAGTGCTCACATTCTCCCTCTTGTTCGCTGTTGTCATGCAGTTCTGTCTAATACGGATAGAAGTCTATCTAATAATCAGATAGAACTGTTAAACAAAGGAATTAAAATGTATACAAAAAAGTATTATAACGATTGCTTTAATATTATTAAAGGCTAATTATAATACTTTCTCGTTTGCCATCAGAATTCCGCAAATAAGTATTTATATAATGTAAACAAATCTTTGAATGACTAATTAACATTTAATTTCACAAACCTTGCAGACTTAGTCGAATCTAGTTGAGATCTTGTGAAGTGTGCATGTGACCTGCATGATCGCGTGTTCTGTAAGGGTCGGCCCTATGGTCCATGCGAATTGAATACGGACAGGAGGAGGGTTCAGCTTCACTGGAGATGCGCGATCGACAAACTTTAAACTCGTGACTGATTTCAAATTATGCTGCGCTGTGCATTTGCCCACTGTCATATTCATGTAATTTTCACTGTGTGCTGTATGTAAAATGAGTGTTACCTTGGCTTTATTTGAAAAAATATGATTCCCAATGCACACAAACTTCCCAGAATACTGAGTGCCATGTTGGTTACAGTGTTTACTCCTTTTAATTATATTTTAATTAAATATTTATTTATTTGTGAAAAATACTTTGTCTTCTAGAGTATAAGTATGTTTATTTTACACATTTATTTTTTTATCCATTTTCAAATGATTTCAAATTCATTAAATATGAATTAAAATAAATAAAATTATATCGGCCATCGGCAGTGGTGGACAGTAACGAAGTAGCTTTACTTTGTTACTGTACTCAAGTAAATTTTTCAAGTATCCGTACTTTACTGGAGTAGTTTTATTTTGAGTAACTTTTTTATTTTTACTTCACTACATTCCAAAGCATAAGATCGTACTTTTTACTTCACTACATTTCATAAAACTTATCGTTACTCCTTATAAAATATCACGTGCTCCGAGACGCAGAATGGCGTCTGATTCTTGAACAAACTGATTCTTTTCAATGAACCCGTTAAATCTGTTCGCAAATCGCACCAAACGATTCATTCACGAATTGGAGTTGTTCTCGAGTCGACAACTCACTGATTCAAATGATTTGTTTAGTGCGAGTCTCCAGTGAACTGAATTCACAAGTAAAAACCGGGAGATCTTGTGAGCGCGCGTATGTCTGATGCTGTTAAAAGTAAGTTACTAATGTCGAATTTTAGGATTAATTATTGTAACTGAAAATCATATTTAGGTCAAAGCTGTCAGTTGTTTGTGAACTAAATCTGCTGTAAAGGGTGATCTGTTTAAGCCCACTGAAATGCTTGAATGCAGACAGATTAACATCAGAGTCTCTATGATTTAGGTCAAAAAACATTAAAATAACACAGATTAAAGAAAATAACTCTTGCACGTTCATGTTCCCCGCTGCTGTAATGTTAGTAGTTTTACTAAAATGCTATACATTTAGCCCTATGTGACGTGATGTCTGTTTTTATATTGTTTGTCAGCACACATGGCCTAAGTTACTATGTATCTGGATCAACTAGCCGAGTAGACACATATAAATGTTTATTCATAACCATGCTGAAAATAAGTCAATGTTAGCTAATGCTAACTGTCTAGCTAACGAGCTTGCTGGTGCTAAATTGAGGGAATTTAAAAAAAATAAAGTCCAAATATTTTTATTCAACCACTTAGATTACATCTGAGGGAAAAGAAAGGATGTGATGTTCAGAACATGGTAACTACAGTAATTATCAAAGTGGGAAGTGATGCCCTCTGGGGGCATTTGCCCAGGGGTGTTTTTACACCACAGACAAGGTTTGAGAAGAAAAAAATCATTATGAAAATCTTATTATATTTTCCTTATTATATTCATTATTTCCTTATTGGTTATGTTGGGAAAATCCCAGGTATTTTGAGCAGTAGGATTATAAAAAAATATATGCTAATATAAAATTAAATGATAAAGTAGCCTATATAAAACTGCAAAATAAACATTCATCTATGGGTACTTTTTACTTAAGTACATAAAAAATCAAGTACCTTTGTACTTTCACCAGAGTAAAATTGAAAACTGAGTACTTTTACTGGAGTAATATTCTGCTTTCCAAGATATCGGCATCGTTATCGGCTGTCAAAAAAAAAACAATATCGGTCAACCACTACAAACAGTGCAGGATGAGTTGTTAACTAAAATTATTAATATGTTAAAAAATTTAAGTAAAGCTGAAATAAAGTAAAATATAAACAGAAGTGAAATAAAAATAGAAATATTAAAAAACAAAAACTAATAAAAATAACAAAAGCACATGAAAAGGAATAAAAAACGAAATATATAAAAATCCTAATAAATGCTAAAAAAAACACACTATAAAGTTTAATACTTTGAGTAAAGTGTGAGCAGTTTTAATAAGTGAAACATGCATTAAATTGCATCAGGTGCCAACTGAATCCAGCTAATATCCCAGCACACTAATCAGAAGAGTCCATATTAGAGTATGGTTGTGGAAATGAAGCCAAGCTGCCGTGGTTACTGGGCCTTAAGCCCAACCTGAGCCATAGTAATGCATCTCTGTGTGCGCTGAAGATTTATTGTGAGCTGGCTCCGCGCTTCTCACCAGCACTGAAACAAAAGCTGAACTATATTCAGTATTTTTGATTTGTGAAAGCCGTGGACTGAGCCATGGTTGTTGACATCTCAACTCTGAAACAGTCCTAGTTTTGTGGGTTCCCTTTTTATTTATTTTTTATTTATTTATTTATTTTTCCTGCTTGTTGATCAGGAGTTTGCATGTCTCATTCTCAGTCACAGTCCTGTTCAGGTTTAACTCCAACTCCGTCTGTCTCACTCCTCATGGGGTCGGGTTATTTTTCAGGTCATTATCCAGAGAGGGAGTGCGAGACAAATCAGGACAAAAACAGCAGGGGTGTGTGTGAAACGGGGTGTGCATCTGTGCTGTACTGTATTTTGGTCCAGTTACTGACTGTAAAATAGCTCCAAAAGCTAGTAACTGTGTGTGTGTGTGTGTGTGTGTGTATACATGTACAGCAAGGTTATTTAGCATTGTAGAGGTAAAACTATAACCATGTGAACCTTTATGTAACCGTTTCACTTGGGTTTCATGAAATAGAAACTCTTCTCTGTGGTAAGATGAGATGTGCAGATATATAGAGAGATTGTTGGTTATTTTTACTGACTATGTGAGGTGGTTTTGTGTATGAAACTGAGAGAGATGGTGAAATATCTAAGAAATCTGCATGCATGAGTGATGCATAAATCTGATGACCTTCTAAAAGACTATTTTTCCTCTCATTATCTCTTTTCTGCCTCTTTTTGTTTTCTCTCTCCCACTTTGCATTACTCCAAATTATTTGAATGGTTTTAGAATGACCTGTTGTGTAAAATGATGATAAAGGATGTCATTGAGTGTGTTTTGCTGTGTAAATATAGTGAGCTGGTTTGTCCTGTTTTTATCTTACCAGATTTTCAGCCTGATGCTAACCAACACGCACTGTCACATACAATCAACCACTGATATAGATTCATACTCTTTCTTTAAAAAGGTTGGCTTGCGGTTCAGTTACATAACTCTTGTCAGAAGTGTACTTTTTCTAGTGCTTTCTCACTTTCTAATCTCTTATTCACACTCTCTCACCCTCTCTCTCTGTTTTAGTATAAGGGTCAAATGTAAACGGTGTGATTTCTAAGAACAGGAAGAACTGCTGTTATTCTTGGTACAATAGTGTGACAAATGGACTCGTTCTGTGGTGTAGGAAGGGTTGTAAGTAGTGTTGCCACTTAAAACACCTCTTTCTTTTCCTCCGTAACATCAGCACTGACTTCCTCTTTTCTCTCCATTTGCATTCTCAGAATAAAGTTAGAAATTGTGCACATTGAAACTAGGGTTGGGCGATGTCTACCAAATTGGCATCGGACGATGTCTACAGTGAAACATCGTGATGAACGATGACATCGGGGGGCGGGGTTAGAAGGTGTGCCCGAAGTGTGAATCGTATGCAGAAAGTCATGGAAAACAAATAATGCGTTCTACGGAGCCACTAAAGGGACATGGTTAGCCACATGCTAGCGGTAGACTTTTACATTACAGTACATGAAAGTTCACTTACCACATACACAGAGTAAGGAGAGATAACTGATAGGACAATGGCGAATGATTTTCAGATACTGAGCACCACTGACAAATTTCTAATCTTGTAAAATGTGTGGTAGGTACTGCCGCTCCGTAGTATAGAGTCCGTGTTATTGCGAATCTCGAAAGTGAAAGTAAAATGAGAGCGCGCATTCTAAAGCGGTTTCAATGCCCTGCATACTAGTAGCGGCTCCCTGATGCCTGCAATTTAGTGTAATTACCCAACGATAAAATTGCGTAAGTATTAAAATATATTTTTTATCCTCCCATCTCGTAGGCTATTTATTCCCTTTAGGGGTTCCGTAGTACACTTAATTTCCTATCCGAACACGGAATTGGGATGCGGCGGATTGCGGGGGGAGATCACGATGCTGGCTCAACATCGTGATGTCTGTGAGTCATCGGCGATGGATGATGGCATTGTCTATCGGCCCAACCCTAATTGAAACATTTTTAGTTTTTTGTAAGCTGTGTCGTGTGAGGCTGATGATACACGGGGCAACTTTTTGAGCAATGTTGCCGTCAGTGGGCAACCAGGTGAGACACGGGGCCCACGACCGATCTAAAGTATCCAGATAGACATTTGTTACCCATTCTCAATGGGAAACTGCCCAAGCAACATTGCTCAAAAAAAGTTGCCCGGCAAAATTGCTCAAAAAGTTGCCCCGTGTATCATCAGCCTGAGACTCTACAAAAAATGCTAGATAAGCGCATAAGTCAAACATGTCAATCTAGTGCATGTTTATGTAGAAGAACAATGGAATGGCTCTCAAAAAAAAAGTGAATGGCTGCTTAGAGTTAGTTCACTCAAAAATGAAAATTCTGTCATTTATTACTCACCCTTATGTCGTTCTAAACCCGTAAGACCGCCGTTCATCTTCAGAACACAAATTTTAAGATATTTTTGACAAAATCTGAGAGCTCTCTGACCCTGTATAGAGAGCAACACAACTGAAATGTTCCCGGACCCAGAAACATACCACGACGCATCTGCACGCTTTCTCCTTAAACATAAACAACGCTGATTACGTTCTGGTGAAAGCGCACACATGCGTCGTGGTACTCTTCAAAATGTCAGAAGATGGTAACTTGGGGAGAAGAATTGTTAAATTTAAATTTTTGTTTTCATTGCGCACAAAAGTATTCTTGTTTTATCGTTGTCCTTATTACGTTTCTGGGTCTGAGAACATTTCAGTTGTGTTGATCTCTATGCAGGGTCAGAGAGCTCTTAGATTTCATCAAAAATATCTTAATTTGTGTTCCGAAGATGAACAAAGGTCTTGCGGGTTTGGAACGACATGAGGGTGAGTAATTAATGGCAGAATTTTCATTTTGGGGTGAACTAACCCTTTAATTGTCCTGAAAGTCTTTTTGCCCTGCTTTGTGAGAAGTTAACAGCTAAGGCTAACACCTGTTAGCACTTCATGTGCTGTGGATGTCATTTAGACCACTTGCTTTGATGGCGTTATCTGGATTGTGTGTATGGGGCAGGTGTTGATTTTGTATGGCTGTGAGGAATTTATGAGTGCAGTTTATGCATGTGGCCTGTTAACACTTGTAGCCCTTGTTAAAGTATTATAGAGGGGCTGTATGGCCACATTCTCCACTACACCCTTAAAGCAGGGCCTAAAACTAACTTTTTGCCACACCTGCCAATGGCCAGTGACATGATCAAATTTACTGGCCAAAATTGTTTTTTTACCGGCCATGAAACTCTTTTTGCAAAAACAGGCAATTACTATTACAATAACTAAACATATTTACAATGCTTTAGTCCTGCTGGTGCATTTTCCCTCAATTTTCCCTATTAATAGAATATTTAATCCCTATTAAAAGGGAATTCTTTCTTTGCGTGAACATTTGGGCGGCGTTATGCAAATCTTCCCAGATAGTGACGTAGGCATGTGGGGCGGCATGTTAGAACGAGCCGTTTTAGGTAGGTGTGGCTGACTCTTAACTTTTATAAAGAATATCTCTTTAGATTTGAGACTTTAGTCTTTGCAACTTTACAGATCTTCTTTATGCACCAAGAGCTTGTAACACTCCAAAGAGAAAGGAAAATTTTAAATAGCATCATATGACCCCTTTAAGACTTTATAACTCATTTAAGACTACGTTTACAAAGTAACTCGTCAAAACCGCGCATTTTGACATAATTGTGTGTTTTCTCGTGCGTTGAAGCACTACTGGTGAGCTGTCTGAAGCGGCTCAGCGTATACGTGCAGCCTTTTAAACTATACTTCACTGCACCATTTAGGCATCGTAACCCCAGGTATGTGTCGCTGCATTCTCGGGTTATGAAGAATAAAGAAGGGAAAAGTTAATCTTCCGAAATGAAGCAGCAAAATCTTCTCGGGTGAAAGTTAATAAAACTGTGTCTAGGGACAAGCTGGCCATCACTCTGCTCTGACCTTATCAGCCCGTTTGTATCATTTGATTCGCTCTTGTCGCTTATGACAGAACAGCTAATCATGATGATCTTGTCTTCGGACAAGATTATTTTATTCGCTTATGTCAAAAACAGCGAATCTCTTTAAAAACTGTCTGTTGTTTTCACTTCATTGCATTGTTATAATTCATAAAAGTTGTACCCGCCAACTGGCGACTGACACCATTACATGGACTCGCCAACGCTGATTTTTACTCTCATTTGATGCTTGGTGAGTGTTAATTTTAGGCCCTGCCTTAAAGTAATTGACTCAGAAGTACAGCAGTTTAAGCCCGTAGCAACAGTCTGGTATGTGTGATGGGGATCGCTGTGGGAGGCAGGAGGGAGGTGTGAATAAAGAAGACTGATGGAGGGATGGAAGAGGGTGTGAATCCCCAAAGTAGCTGGTGTCGCTGTTTAGGGACAAAGAATGAGAAGATGGACAAGAAGAGACAGAGCTCTTGTATACAAGTTGGCGCTGTTAAAGCCAACTTGGAAAAAACATGAACCCATGTAATTAATTTCATGTTCCTGGTCATGTTTTGAATGATTTTGTAGAGCATGTAATGGGAAAAGATTAATATGGAAACTATAGCTGGCATATGGCAAAAAATGTAAATCTCGATTTATTTATTTATTTATTTTTTAAACATTTGACCGATTCTCAATTTTTAACTAGTCAACTTGAAAATGTAACTACAACATTAATCAAGTAACTTTTCTTTTCTAACCCTCTATTCCAAGCAGTGTTAATTTTGACAGCAAATTTTGATTTAGTTTTAGTCATAGTCTTTTGACTAAAATGCCATTTAGTTTGTATTCGCTTATGTCAAAAACAGCGAATCTCTTTAAAAACTGTCTGTTGTTTTCACTTCATTGCATTGTTATAATTCATAAAAGTTGTACCCGCCAACTGGCGACTGACACCATTACATGGACTCGCCAACGCTGATTTTTACTCTCATTTGATGCTTGGTGAGTGTTAATTTTAGGCCCTGCCTTAAAGTAATTGACTCAGAAGTACAGCAGTTTAAGCCCGTAGCAACAGTCTGGTATGTGTGATGGGGATCGCTGTGGGAGGCAGGAGGGAGGTGTGAATAAAGAAGACTGATGGAGGGATGGAAGAGGGTGTGAATCCCCAAAGTAGCTGGTGTCGCTGTTTAGGGACAAAGAATGAGAAGATGGACAAGAAGAGACAGAGCTCTTGTATACAAGTTGGCGCTGTTAAAGCCAACTTGGAAAAAACATGAACCCATGTAATTAATTTCATGTTCCTGGTCATGTTTTGAATGATTTTGTAGAGCATGTAATGGGAAAAGATTAATATGGAAACTATAGCTGGCATATGGCAAAAAATGTAAATCTCGATTTATTTATTTATTTATTTTTTAAACATTTGACCGATTCTCAATTTTTAACTAGTCAACTTGAAAATGTAACTACAACATTAATCAAGTAACTTTTCTTTTCTAACCCTCTATTCCAAGCAGTGTTAATTTTGACAGCAAATTTTGATTTAGTTTTAGTCATAGTCTTTTGACTAAAATGCCATTTAGTTTGTCATATTTTAGTCATCTGAATTGTTTTTAGTTTGTCGACTAAATATAAGATTTTAGTAGACTAAATCTACAGTAAATTTCGTCAGCTAAAATCTAATGGGTTTAGTTACAGTGTAATGCATTTATTAAGCATTTCTCTAGAATTTCCAAACTCATTCTATTGGTTTGATATTAAGGTTTTATCATGATAGACACCGATTTAACTGCTGTGACTTACAACATGCCTTTGTTAAAATTAAATAAAACTGCTTCTCATAAAGAACAAGAACATTATCTACTTTTTAATTAAATACCAATGGTTATATAAGCTAATTATGCATTCTTTGTAGCAACTTGTTTACCATATTCCTCATTCTTTTAAGCAGACATATTTATTTCTATAAATAAATTTAGATTAATCTTTAAGACTACTGAAGTTTTTTGTCAAGAGCAATGCGTGATTTTCTTTCTTTCTTTTGTTGCTTGATTAACATCAGTGACTCGGACAATAGCAACTGAATTAGGCTGCTGTCCCTTTAAAACCGAATGCACGGCTGCAATGTATGTAATGTACTGAGACACGTTCCCCTACGGTTTACGTTCACTTAAGACGTAATCAACCATGTTTACGTGAATACTCTTCAAAACGGACAATTTGACATCATTTTGTGTGCAATTCTCCATTCATGCGACGCGAAAGAGTACTCGTGCGTTGTGAGACGCTTTCTGTATGTGTATGCTTCAGGGTCTGCGCTCAGAACACCGGACCGAACTGAGTTCTCTCTTGTGTTATCAGATTTATCCAAATGTCTGCTCTTCTCTTACTCCCACATATTGACTTTTTTTTTTTTTATGTGACGTTCAGCAAGTGTATGTTAGCTTATGTCCCGCCGGTTCATATGTACGCATCTAACTCTCTCCAACCTGCAATACCACGACTGAGGTGCCCTTGAGCAAGGCACCGAACCCCAACTGCTCCCCGGGCGCCGCAGCATAAATGGCTGCCCACTGCTCCGGGTGTGTGTTCACGGTTTGTGTGTGTTCACTGCTGTGTGTGTGCACTTTGGATGGGTAAATGCAGAGCACTAATTCCGAGTATGGGTCACCATACTTGGCCACACGTCACTTCACTTCACTAACCTCCGAACCACGCAGCAGATTTGTTCTGAATGAATGTCTTCTAGTGCTGGGCGGTATACCGGTTCATATCGAATACCGGTGTTTATTTTTGTTATGATATAAATTTTTTAAATACCGCAATACCGGTGTATGTCGCTTAAACAACATTCGGAATGCGACACTGTTTGAAAGAAGTCCCTTTTCACTTTTTCACTGTGGTGAGGGAACAGCTGTATGTTACTAAGCGTGAAAGTTCCAAAACTGAAGCTGTAGAACTAATAGAACGTGATGAAACCGAAGAACTCATCCACAATATCCACATTGACCGCCACAAATATACACCACCCCCTGCCATCAGCTCCCGCGTCTCTCTCTCTCTCTCACACACACACACACACACACACACACACCCGAGTGCGACTTTAGCACTAGATAACTAAATAACAGCTTTCAGACCCTTTTAGCAGCTTTTTTCCGCTATAGTCATACTGACAAACCTAGCGACTTTTTTGGATAAACCTTAGCTATGGTTCAATTGGAAAATTTCGCCAGTGCTGTCCCACGAACGCGAGGTCTGACTTTCCCGGAAAAGTGTCACCTCTCTCGTAGGGGTGTGTGATATTGACAAAAAATTATATCTCTATTTTCTGGGATTTTATCGATAACGATAATTAGACAATATTTTGCTGAGTGTGTTATTGTGCTGGTACCTTAAGGACTGCCGAAGACAGCTGACTCCTAATGTTTTTAATATTCTTCATATTCTGTGTGGTGGTCAGTTCATACTGATAGAAATTAATCTTTTGCAATAAGTTTAAACTGATTTTTGCATTTTATGGGCATTTATACCTTTATAAAGCCATTTTTTCTAAAAGTGTCCATTATCTTTTGAGTCAAATTCTTACATTTATTCAGGGAATTAGAATAATAAGACATTTGTGCTGTTACCAAGCAAATGAAATCAACACAGAAGCTGCATCTGAAGTGGCATTTAGATGTATTTACACACATGTATTTTGTTTAATGCAAGACATGAATGCATTTAACCTGCAATTACAAATGCATAAATAAAGTTTTGAGATATTAAACGTAAAACATTGAATACTGATATTTGAAATTAGGGATGCACCGATATGAAAATTTTGGCCGATACCGATAACCGATTAGAAAAAATGAGCCGATATGGGCCGATACCGATATGGTGGCCGATATATCGTGCATCCCTATTTGAAATGATTTAAAACATGAAAAAAGAAAAAAAAAAAAAGAAAAGAAAAAGCCTAAATGTGAAATTAAAGCCGCCAGCAGGTGGCAGCAAATCACTGTTAATTAGTGAGTCATTGCAATTGAACCAAATCATTTAAACGGTTGATTCATTCAAGAACGAAACACCGTCATGTTGCTCAGAGTCACAAAACAGCACTGTAGCTGTATTCGGAATGATTTTTGTTGACGAAATAGAGCAAAAACAAGCAATATGGTGTCTAAAACGTAAGTCTCTTAATTAACTTATTGTTTATTGAATTCAATGTCACATTTGTAATCATGGTAATTTTTGGAGAAAAACGGCACTCTTCGTGTGAAATTGAATAACTATATGAAGTGGTATAAAT
>NW_015505233.1:5981907-5991546 GCF_001515645.1 Sinocyclocheilus grahami | reverse complement strand
TAAACAAAACGTTGAATACTGATATCTGAAATGATTTAAAACATGAAAAAAATCAAAAAGAACAGAAAGAAAAAGCCGAAATGTGAAATTAAAACCACCAGCAGGTGGCAGCAAATCACTGTTAATTAGTGAGTCATTGCAATTGAACCAAATCATTTAAACGGTTGATTCATTCAAGAACGAAACACCGTCATGTTGCTCAGAGTCACAAAACAGCACTGTAGCTGTATTCGGAATGATTTTTGTTGACGAAATAGAGCAAAAACAAGCAATATGGTGTCTAAAACGTAAGTCTCTTAATTAACTTATTGTTTATTGAATTCAATGTCACATTTGTAATCATGGTAATTTTTGGAGAAAAACGGCACTCTTCGTGTGAAATTGAATAACTATATGAAGTGGTATAAATACATTTTCTGCCATGTCTTGAATTTGTGATCATTCTAAATGCATTTTAATAAACTGAATCATGCAGTGAAAGAAAACACACTAAATGCGCACACGCACTAGTCTAGACTTCACGTAATGTATGCGTGCGCTCTGTGGGGATGTTTTGAATGGTTTTCGCAAAATACTCGATAATCGAGTTAAAACAACAATTACGATATTATCGCAGACGATATATATCACACACCCCTACTCTCTTGGCGTCTGTTCTGTGCAGTGAGCGGCAGAGAAGCAGCGCATTCAGTTGGCCGCACCGCAGCCGACTCGTCAATAAAGGAGTACAAAACAGCGTTTTCTAGCACCTGTCGCTTACTGATTGTTTGGAATTATAAATATGAGCATAGTTCGTCTGTTAATAGCACATGCACATTTTTGTTTGTTATTCAGACGCAGGCAGTGCGCTGCATGAAACAAAAATAGCCAAAACAACTGCATAGCCGCTCTTTAGTGTAGATGCATGTTGATTTTATCAGACGATGCCACGATTATAAATGAGAGTGACTCCTGGTTAACATGTATTAAAAGGGGTCGTGTTTAGTCACTATATAGTGTTATTTTTTAACAATATTCACTCATCATGACCGTAAAATAGGGTATTCTAAGTGAATATATATACTGCAGTATTTCCTCTCTTAATCAGTAGAAAATATGGTTAACACACGGCCATGAATGAAAAAAAAAATACCGTCATGTACCGTGAAACCGGTATAATTTTGAAAAATAATGTGATATAAATTTTTGGTCATACCGCCCAGCACTTATGTCTACCCAAATCATCCCTCCCTAACATTTTCGTCTCGTTTTTATTCGTTGACAAAAATTTACGTCATAGCTTTTGTCATTCAAAAAGAGTTTTAGTTCATTATCATCTCGTCATCGGTGAAGAAAATGTCGTTGACGACAATTGACAAAGTATTCGTCAACGAAATTAACACTGATTCCAAGTGCACCACACGAAGTTGTCAAAATGATAGAAATGTTAAACAAATCACTTGTTCTTTGTAGAAAAGATGCATGAACTACAACCACATCTTGTACAAACTTGTCTTATACATATTATATGTTCAGAAATAATACGTGGAAATGTTTCAGAAGTCAAGATAATTCAAATTCAAAATGACTAAAGGTATAACACCAGTAGACTGTTAACTATAAATGTTCTGTAAAAACAATGAACAGCAGCTTTCAGCCTGTCACCATGATACTAACATGAAATATCAGACATAGAGTTGTAGTTTTTTTATTCGATTGCGCTGCTTTTCCATTGTTTTTTTCTAGGTAAACATGGACACGTTTGACTGTTGCGCTCGCTTCTCTTGCAATATATGAAACGGAATTTAAAAAATGCGGAGCTCAAGTTAAAAGAAGTTCAACTCCCGTTGTCTTGCCATTTTTTCCTATTCCACTGCCCGTGTCGCATCTTTGTCAACACAAAAGCGCATTCTGTGTGAATGGTGCCTAGCGATATGAGCGCGTTACACGTACGTGGTTAATCGTGTGCGCTGACATTCGGTTGGAGCTTTCTTTTCCGTTATATCATTGGCATATTGTCAAAGTGTCTAATTCTAACATTTGATAATATTTCTATTCAAAATTGCGATTCCTCATTTCCTAAAAAATGTAATCGCCACAAAACAAAGTCGAATTAATCGATAAAATCAGAAAAATCGCCCAGCCCTAATGGAAACATTTTACTTAATACACGACCTGAGTGCATGTTTTTCCAAAGAAATAAGTTTGTACTGTTTGTAATCTTTAATTAAAATATAATAACATGCTTAATAATGGCTTCCTTTGAAATGGCTTTCATTTTCTACTGACACCACTTGGGTTGTGCAGGCTAATAGATAGTTCATCAGTAGCCAAATAGCTACTTAGGCATTGTTTTAGCGAATTCGCATGCGTTCTGGCTTCATTCTAGTATGTAACCCTTTTCACCTACCAATCAATTCTTGATGTATAAAATCATGTTCAGTCCTCCATTTAATATTTTTATAATTTTGTTTTTAAATAATATTGTTTTTGTATTTATAGGTATGTTTCCTATTTTATACCATTTTTGTGTCATTTTTCCTATTTTATACCATTTTTGTGTCATTTAATCATTTTTATATTATATTTTTTCATGTTGACTTTGAGTCACTGACAGGATGAGATATTTACTGGTTGTTGTACATGCTGTTCCAGATTTCAGAACATCATTCACATCACTGAACATCACTGATCGGATAGAAACCTCCCTCAGTAACACACGCATACGCTGTCGGTTTCAGTTGCTGTACTGTCTTTCCTGACACCAGTTCCACTGATCTCACATGGTCCGCAGTGCCTGACAGGAAACATCATTCTGAATTTTCAGGGACAAAGCTGTCAAATCATGGTTTAGAGTGAGGGTCATGATAATCACGACTCGACTCCTGTTGAGTGAATTATTATACCTCCATACATGGTGTAATATGAAAATTTGGCCAGCTTTCACAACAAATGTCTCCCAGTGCACCAGTAGGGTGGACCTAGACAGTCTTAATTCATACTGTACGTTTTCTTTATAGTTGTGAGATTTTAAAATCCCTCTCACTTGAGGAAGAGAAAATTTATGATAGACTGAAACCATTCTGATTGGGCTGCACGATTAATCGAATACGATTGTCATGCACATTTTGTAAGTAAAGCCGGTTCTGTAATCAGCAGGAAATCATCATCACGTGCTTTCAGATGGAGCAGAATTTACTACACATAGCCGTAGTTCATTGACAAGTTATGCAAAAAAAATCGCAGACGATTTTATTGCGCGATTATTAAATCGAAGAAATCATTTGCGATAATGACAGCTGTTTGCATAGCTTCTCAGTGAACTACGGCTCTGTTAAGTAAATGCTGCTCCATCTGAAAGCATGTGAAAATACCACATTTAATACCATATTTTTACTCCAAACTCACTTCATAACGTCAGTCGAGTGTTTGAAATAAATCCATCTGTGAGATGTGGCTTCTTACACAGAATAAGGCACTCAATATATTTCATAGTATTTAAGCAGTGATAAAGGCATTGCATTATAAATATACTTTATTTTGATAAATTATAATAATTAGAACTCCGATAAACCGTATATTGCCGTAGTCGTGTGTTTATTAGTCACGTTGAATCAATGAAAGCAGTTGAATCTTCTGTTTATTCCGCTGCAGCGATAGGCATTTCCTGGGTTTCTTCTGCGAGGCATATTTGGAGTTTCAGCGCGAGAGCGCCATCTGGCCTTTGGATGGAGATTTACTGCTGATCACAGAACCGTGCTTCACTGAAAGATACGCATGACAATCGCAGCTTCTGTCGAATTGCGATCTCGATTCCATTTCGATTTATCGTGCAGCCCTACATTCTGACATGCACACAGGCGACACATTGTGATGCAGGAACAATATGCGTTTCCTGCGTTTCTGTTAGGGATGCATCCGGTATCGGCCCGATACTGAGCTCCTGTACTCGTACTCGTTAAAATGCCCCGATACCAAACGTCGATACCACACAGCATGTGATAAGTGCCATATTCAGACAAAGAAACACAGACAACAGACAGCAGAATGGAGTTATTAGAAATTAAAGATGTCTACAAAGTGTATGTATGCAATGAATATAAAATATTCAGTATTAATGCCTGTATAGCTGATTTGCGCCAGCTGGTAAGCAAATCACACTGAGTGGATTGAGCGGGCAGCGGCGCAGATGCGTGAGCTTGTCGAGTGAATATCCCTTCTCCGCCATCACTGGAAAGTTTGTAGTTCGGTCGGATATGTCAAAAAGAAGTAAGTAAAACAATGTACAAGTTACTTAATGGTAGGGAGGGAGAGAGAGAGTGCGCTCTTCTGTTGTGTGATCTTTATTGATGTTCGCTCACTTAGCATGCATCATTTGGATTAAAACTAAATCGTAAATATAAGACAATTTATAGGGGCATTCACTATAAACGTCATTTATTTTTACCCTTAAGCATACACACCTTTCTGGCGAAAGTGAAACTAACAGCCTGTGTGAAATGTGCTAGGCTGTACTGTATTTGTCCCTCTCCTTCTGCACCAGTACAAATACATGTGCGTGTTTTGCTAGCTTCATGAGTGTTTCTGCATTATTCAGTATTAATGCCTGTATAGCTGATTTGCGCCAGCTGGTAAGCAAATCACACTGAGTGGATTGAGCGGGCAGCGGCGCAGATGCGTGAGCTTGTCGAGTGAATATCCCTTCTCCGCCATCACTGGAAAGTTTGTAGTTCGGTCGGATATGTCAAAAAGAAGTAAGTAAAACAATGTACAAGTTACTTAATGGTAGGGAGGGAGAGAGAGAGTGCGCTCTTCTGTTGTGTGATCTTTATTGATGTTCGCTCACTTAGCATGCATCATTTGGATTAAAACTAAATCGTAAATATAAGACAATTTATAGGGGCATTCACTATAAACGTCATTTATTTTTACCCTTAAGCATACACACCTTTCTGGCGAAAGTGAAACTAACAGCCTGTGTGAAATGTGCTAGGCTGTACTGTATTTGTCCCTCTCCTTCTGCACCAGTACAAATACATGTGCGTGTTTTGCTAGCTTCATGAGTGTTTCTGCATTATATGAGTGGCTTTGGAAAATAAATCGCTGCACGTTTCAGATGAAAAAATGTCAGAGTATATCGCGATACATATTGATATTGAATTATTGTCCAGCCCTACTGAGAGTACAGACTATACTGTTAGTCAGGTTACTATGAAGAAGACTGTGGTCAAGACTGTGGAATATAGGCCACTTAAAGGATTAGGTCACTTTCAAATTTAAATTATCTGATAATTTACTCACCCCCATGTCATCCAAGATGTTTACGTCTTTCTTTCTTCAGTGGAAAAGAAATTAAGGTTTTTGATGAAAACATTCCAAGATTATTCTCCTTATAGTGGACTTCAACGGTTGAAGGTCAAAATGACAGTTTCAGTGCAGCTTCAAAGGGCTCTACACGATACCAGACGAGGAATAAGGGTCTTATCTAGCGAAACGATCTGTCATTTTCCAAAAAAATTACAATTTATATGCTTTTTGGCCTCAAATGCTCGTCTTGTGTAGCTCTGCTTGAGCTGTGCATTCCGGTTCATGACAGTTAGTGATCGTTTCGCTAGATAAGACCCTTATTCCTCGTCTGGTATCGTGTAGATCCCTTTGAAGCTGCACTGAAACTGTAATTTTGACCTTCAACCGTTTGGTAACCGTTGAAGTCCACTATAAGGAGAATAATCCTGGAATGTTTTCATCAAAAACCTTAATTTCTTTTCCACTGAAGAAAGAAAGACGTAAACGTCTTGGATGACATGGGGGTGAGTAAATTATCAGGAAATTTTTATTTGAAAGTGAACCAATTCTTTAACATCACTGAAGCAGTTTAAGAGGTGCCTGGTGAAATTGTAAAAACATAACTAAAATAGCCATTTTAAAGTATTCTTTCTGTTTTTCTCAGTTGCAGTGATGATGAGGATGATGATGGTGATGAAGAGGAGACAGAGCTGAGAGCTGAGTGTGTGTGGTCGTGTTGCGTTCACACTGGGAGCGGGAAGAACCCCCTCCCCCACACACACTGCATTCATGTTCTCCCCCGACCAGGAAAACATCTCCACGTCGTCAACCAAAGTGCCAGTCAAATATGGAGAACTCATTGTGCTTGGGTAAGACCTTCTGGCCTTTGACCTTGGATCAGCAGGAAGCGGCATCTGTTGTGCCAGAGTTAATAGTTTGTAATTCTTAGAGACAACTTTGCATGTGAGTGTTTGTGTTTCTGACAATAGAGTCAGATGCCGTGAAGGTTTTGTATGTTTCTGTTGTTGTTGCTAGTAACATTATTGTGGGCAAAATGTGAGGATGATGCAAGTTTATGAGAACAACTGAGCCTTCAGTTAGAAAACAAAGTGGGCTTCAGCGTGGTGTTGGAGTATCATAATGCACTTCATTGACTTTCTTTTGCAGAACAGACTTCTATGTGATTTCCTGCGCTATACCATCACATGATTCACTGGCGTCTAAAAGAGCTTTTTGTGTATTAACTTCTTTGATTAGAGATTCTCAGGGGTCATGGATTGGATTGGATTCGCATCCTGAAGTGGATAGAGGGCTCACGTCCCCTCCATTATTGTGTTGGTTTACGGCTGATTTAAGTGTTGTGTTACTGCTAAACTGCAGTTTTAGCTACCTTGTGAAATAAAACCAAAATCACAATATGACTTAGTGCGATTCATCAAATTTAATTAAATCAAATTTAATTTAATTAAATATAAGTACTGTGTTCCTAAACATGTTTAAAAACCAACCCTGTTTTGCAGAGGCTCAGTTTACAGTTTAATGCAGCTCCATATGGACTCTGAAAGTTTAATTGCAAATAAAAGTTTGATTGTCTTGTATTTGAAAATGAAGGAATAGAGATGGCCTTAAATCTTAGTGTAATTTTAAAAATTAAATGAATAGAAATCAAATTACTTTTTATTTTACAGTGAAATATCTCTACATTTATTAGTTTGTTAATATTTAGTGTGTGTGTGTGTGTGTGTGTGTGTATGTATGTGTATATATATATATATATATGAGAAAATACATGAACAGCTCCTACTTGATACTTACAAGTATGAAGAGATTCACCTTATTGTTTCAAGGGTTTTGTATTTCAACTCCTAACTTATATATTCACTGTAGATCGTACAAAGCAGTGTCATTGACAAAATTTGGAGTCTGATAAGACAAGAAAACAAGAAACATTGTGTGTGTGTATTATATATATATATATATATATATATATATATATATACACACACACACATGCAGACAGATAGATAGATTGAAGTAATATAATATTAATATAGCAATAATATAATTACTACATTATTATTTTTTTTATCACGATTTTTATCAGAAAAATTTGATTGCTTTTTTCCCCTAAATAGTTTTTACTTGTGTGGATGTTCTGTTTTTCATCTTTGTAGAGACATATTAATTCTCTTGAATATTTTGGAAATTATATTTGTGTTATGTAAGTTTGGTAACTGAGCTTCTAGCTCTGACAGAGCTCTCTTGAGCTTATAACCTACATGTGACCACACACACACTCACGCGCACACACACACTGCTCCATGAGTCAGTCTCCTGATGAGATGGCTCATTTTCCTCCTCCACCTTGTTTTCCCTCTGCTGTTCACTCTCTCCTCCCAGCAACAGCTGACACTGAAAGACTTCCTTCATCTACACCTCTCCGGGGGGGGGGGGGGGGGGGGTTCACAACATAGTGTTTTCTGAAGGAATGCAGGCGTAGATTAGAAAACGCTGCTGCGAAAATACCCTGCTCGGTGTGCACATACATCATGTCCATGAAATTCCCTTTCCGTGCTGACTCACTGTTTGTTAATGTTGTTTTTCCCCTCCATACATCAGTTCTTGAGATCATCATAGAAAGTCTTGCCGCAAGGGATATTAGGCTTTTTCACACTTAACTCAATCTGAAGATGTCAGCTGGTGGGAAACTCCAGATGTCTTAATTGCATGTTTCTGATGTCCATATAAAAGAGAGTGTAGTTTTATAAGGAACGCCTCAAGAGAAACAAGCACAATCGGTAAGCTTGTTTATAGAGTACATTGCGATAATGTGGGTTTGCCAAAATATGTCGAGAATGCACTCAACAGCGTCAATGCATGCCTTCAGCGAACTCATGTTAAATCAATCAGAGACTTAGTAAAGTCCATTGCTGAGCATCTAAAGCCCGAACCCACACAATACCAAATGCACAATGTTGAATTACACAACTACATTTCAGCCTCTGTGTCTGTGAAGAACACTTGGGTAGTGAGTAACTGGGTGGAGGACGGAGGAAACCTCCACAGAGGAAACCACAAGACATAGCAGGTGTAGTGTTCATGGTGTTCAGTGGTTTATGTAGTGTACACAGGCTTCACACTGCTCACAAATCAGATTTGTTTTTCAAATGCTGCTTAAATCTTTAGTACTAAATGTTCACATGGCCATTTTGTAAGTCATAATATCAGATCCATTTGTTCAGATCTGGTGTATATTCATTGGTTCTTTTAATAATGGTGATGACAGCATTACAGCATGAGACAGTAGCTGATGTTGTGGAACAAAAGGATGGCAAACTGAAGAAGATGGCTCTAGATACACTATCGTTCAAAAGTTTGGTGTCAGTGAGATCCTAAAAACACATCACAGTTTCCACAAAAATGTTAAGCAGCACAACTGTTTTCAGCATTGTTAAAGGGGTCATATGACGTTGCTAAAAGGAACATTATTTGGTGTAATGCAATGTGTTTATGCGCTTTAGGTTCAAAAAGCACATTATTTCCCACATACTGTACATTATTATTTCTCCTCTATGCCCCGCCTTTTTCTGAAACGCGTCAAATTTTACAAAGCTCTGATCGTTCTGAAAAGCGAGGTGTGCTTTGATTGGCCAGCTATCTAGTGCGTTGTGATTGGCTGAAAACCTCAAGCGTGTGACGTAGGGCTGGACAATAATTCAATATCAATATGTATCGCGATATAATTTTTTTCAATAACGGTGATATGATTTTTTTAACACATTTCTGATATTTCGATATACATTACCAGTTTTATCACTCTAAAAGCGCCTCCTGCTGGCCGAGAATGAGTTTTCGTTTTAAATAAGCCCCCGTAAATGGTGCATCATGCACGTGAGGTTATCTGACGGAGAGACGCAAAGCAGTTTAAAGCGGAGTCCTGCACAGGTCCTGTTAGGTAAACCTGCATCCTCAGTAGCTACACAACAGAACACACGACCCGTTATCCGACAGCAGCCAGCACCAATTTAATTCTGTACCCGACCCGTTTGACATAAAGACCTCGATCTGAACCGCACCCGCATTAAATAGGCTACTGCATCAGAATGGCAAAATTATTCATTTTCTCATGTGACGCAAGCAATCAAACCAAAATAGGCATTTTAAGTTGGTGCTTTGAAGAGAAATAGACGAGCAGCGCAACAGAAGAATGATAAGAACGCGCATCCTTCCTGTATAAAATACAAACTTTTGCCTAGATCTTGTGAACAATCTGCCAGGCTGTTTTGAACAAATGTGCATAAACTACATACTTAAATCTTCATAAATGAAAAGAACATATTTAGATATGACTTTACTGTTAAGTGCCATTGTCTC
>NW_015505233.1:5981255-5981697 GCF_001515645.1 Sinocyclocheilus grahami | reverse complement strand
AAATAAATCGTAAAAATAAAATGATATAGGCTACAGAAAGCGAGCAACGAGAGCTCCCAAGCTGTCATTCACTTCAGCTGCAGCGCCAATGGCTAGAATGCGCAACGCTGCAAATCCAATGTTGAGGCTCCGCTATTATTGTTGTATTTCATTAGTCCCACTTATTTATGCACGTTTGTTCACGGGAACGTGAGCAAGACACGACAGTGATTATAGTTAAATAAGATGAAAGACATAGGCTATAATATAAAGAAATTAGCTATTTATTTTCAAATTAAATATCACAACACACATTTATCATTCAGCCTAGTGCGTTTTGCAAATCATGTAAGCGCAACTTGTGTAGATTTAAAAAGGCATGACTGCTTAATTTTGGTGTGTATTTGTATACTTTTACCATCCAATCAATCTCAGCATGCTTTAATTTGGTGTCGCTAGACGT
>NW_015505233.1:5956368-5981013 GCF_001515645.1 Sinocyclocheilus grahami | reverse complement strand
AGTGTCACATGATCCTTCAGAAATCATTCTAATATGCTGATTATCAATATTTAAAACCATTGAGTAATTTTTTTTTTTCAGGATTCTTTGATGAATAGAAAGATCCAAAGATCAGCATTTAACTGAAATAAAAAGCTTTTGTAACATTATACACTATTCCATTCAGTATCATTTTTATAAATTTTTTGGGAAAGAAATTATAGAAATTAATACTTTTATTTAGCAAGGATGCTTAAAATTGATCAAAAGTGATGATAAAGGCATTTATAATGTTACAAAAGATTTCTATTTCAGATAAATAGTGTTCATATCGATATCGGAATTATATCGTATCGACCGAAATGAAGAAATATATCGTGATATCAATTTTGGCCATATCGTCCAGCCCTAGTGTGACGGAAATGTTATGCCCCTTACCATACTGTGATGCCGTGTCTCGGCACGTCAAGACAAAACCCATTACAAATGAGGCATTTGTTACATTCAGGGGACATAAAAAAAAAACTTTTTTTAATGACTAAAAACTGTCTTTTTACGTGTTGCGTTTCGCGCTACGTAAACATAAAACCATGTCTGCATTTGTGATCAAAGAAACAACAAGCGCTTCTCTACACTGCTCAAAACTCGCGTTTGAATCATCAGTGGCAAATTCTTTAAATATAAAAACCTACTTACAGGCTGTGAGTCAGAAGCGCCAGACTGTCCTTGCAAAGTTGGTATTGCTCCAATTTATAGAAACGACCTTTGAGCACAGCCGGCATTGTAGGCTACTCTCCCAGGTTCAGGAAGCAGGCCTCCGTAAAGTGCGCTGGACACATCTGAATATTGGGGTTGAACTGTTCTGGAACGGTGTTGTAAATACAACTTAACCACTGATTTCTAGTTGTGTCCTCTTTTGCAAGACCAAACAAAGTAATTTCGCTTTCGCAACGAAACACAGCGTCTCCACAACATGGCGGCGGCAACAACAATACGAAAGCGAGAATCAAAGTTATGCCTCCTTTCTTTCCGTGAACATTTGGGCGGTGTTATGCAAATCTTCCCACACAGTGACGTAGACATGTGGGGGCGTGTCTGAACGAGGCGTTTTAGGAGGGTGTGGACGAGTCTTAACTTTTAAATAGAATATCTCTTTGGGTTTGAGACTTTAGTTTTTGCAACTATAGGGATCTTATCTATGCACAAGCAGCTTGTAATACTCCAAAGAGAAAGGAAAACTTGAAATTGCATCATATGACCCCTTTAATAAAAAAAAAATCCTTTCTCATTTCACTAAATCAGCATATTACAATGATTTCTGAAGGATCATGTGATGCTAAAGTCTGGAGTAATGACTGCTGAAAATTCAGCTTTGCCATAAGAGGAATACATGTATGTTTTATTACATTTTGTCAATATTTTTTTTCAAAATTATTATTTTTTTCTTTTTAAATTGTTAATATTCCACATTATTATTATTATTTTTTAAATCAAATCTTGGTAAGCATAAGAAACTTCTTTCAAAAATATTTAAAAAATTTTAATGATCCCAAACTTTTGAGTCCGTTGTATTAGTTTGCAAATAAAAATGTGCGTTTTCACAAATAATGTGTCCAAAGCTGCTTGTTCACAGTTCAGTATATATACAGTAGTGAATGCCACGTGTGCATTAATGAGTGCATTCAGTCAGTTGTGGAGAATACTTCACTTTGTGAATGATGTTATATGTCACATCCTCAATTACAAAAGTAACTACTTGACACATTGTCATAAATCAGATTTGAATTGACTTTCAGGCCACATATGAATGTGGGAATGCCAAATTTCAAGTGACGTTATTACTAACCATGTTCATCATGGTAATCCTGTCTCTGTGGATACTGACCACCTGCACATGATTGCCCTGTTCATATTAGGCTCCATGAAAAAAGATGATGATATTACAAGTTATCAGGCTTTTAACCGAAGAAACTTGCCATGGGTTTGTGTCAGGTTCAGTATGTCATCTCTCCGAAATATAAATGTTATGAAGAGTTGATCATGAACTTTGTGACTCTGGAATGGTTTTGTATGGAATTTGGTTTAGGTTAGGTTTTGGTTCCAGATAACAACCTAACTGACTGTCTGCATTTCCTTAGAAAAGCATTGGATCGAATATCTACCATACAGGCTTTGTTTTTGTGTGCTTTTGTTAGCATTTCTGTCTGTTGTTTTCACCACCTGTTGCCTGCGGCTGAATTGGTGGTGGAGTAAGTGTTGAGTGCAGGTGTTTTCAGTTGAAATTCTCACTCCCTTTCTGCAGGTATAATGGCTCTCTACCCAACGGGGACCGCGGCAGAAGGAAGAGCAGGTTTGCACTCTTCAAAAGACCCAAATCCAACGGCGTCAGACCCAGCACTGTACACGTAGCCTGCTCTCCACAGGCTGCCAAGGTATACTCACACCCTCCACTTAGGCAATACACAGGACCATTTAAGAGAATCAGCAGTTACAGTGTCATTTTTGTGGTTCTTGGGAAGTTTTGAGTTAAAAAACTAGGTAGGTTTTTAGCTGTAATGGAACAGGGTGTGTCCATTCACACATCTGGATTCTGTTGAGCTCATGAATGACCTCTCTGTGGCTCCTTCACAAACAGCTTTGTGTTAGACTCCTTTGTGCTGCCCAATAAACTTTTGCTGGCCAAATTAATGTGAATTAATATTCATGCATTTCATTTTTAAATTGTATTTATTAATTTAACTTATTTTTATAATAATAATACTTATTTACTCATTTACATTATGAGCATATTTACTAATAAATAAATAAAAAGCCACATTTATGGCAGTAAGATTTAGGTGTGTTTTTAAATTATTTTTATTTTATCTTATTTTATTTTTAGTTGGTGGTTAAGTGGTGATATCTTGGGCATATGTATCTTGACTTCAGCGTGTTATTTTAACATCTCTCTTTCTTTTTTCTTAGGCCATAAGTAACAAGGATCAGCACAGTATTTCCTACACGTTGTCCCGTGTACAGACAGTGGTGGTGGAGTACACTCAAGACAGCAATACAGACATGTTTCAGGTAGCGACTTACTGCTGACTCAGCTGTGCTGTCCTTTAGGACTTCTTCTTGGACGGTGTTCAAAAATGTCCATTAACCTCACTACTCAAAGTATCAGCCTGAAATAATGCTGTCACTAGGCAGAAACAAGGTGGCACTAGCATCTACTTTGATTCTGTATTTCCTACACCGTTTCTATAATTGTGTACTGGGATGCAATCTTACAAATTTCTCTGCAGCGTTTGATGTTTCATCTCTTTCTGCATCTCAGATTGGCCGCTCAACTGAGAGTCCTATAGATTTTGTGGTGACCGACACGGTTCCCGGGAGTCAGAGCAACTCTGACACTCAGTCAGTTCAGAGCACCATATCTCGCTTCGCATGCCGGATCATGTGTCAGCGAACGCCCCCTTATACCGCCCGCATCTACGCCGCCGGATTCGACTCCTCCAAGAACATCTTTCTAGGGGTGAGATGGCGAGAACGTGTGACTTCATCTTGTATAAACACAGTGATTGATTTGACCCGAGAAACTAGCACGGCTTTTGAGAAGCATAAACAAGGCCAAATATGCTCAAATCTATAATAAAAACAGATCTGGAATACAAAAAGATTTCCTCTTTTTGAATAAATTGAATGTTGTATCATCTACCTAAAATAATAATGTCAACATTTATTCAAAGACCTGAGGACTTTGTTGAATCAAAAAACTTTATTTTTTATTTTTTTAAAGGGCTAGTTCATTCAAAATTTTAAAATGTCAATATTTACTCATCTTCATGTTGGTCCAAAACCATATGACTTATTTTCTTCTTTGAAACATGAAGATGTTTTGAGGGATGTCTTTTTTCCATACAGTGGAAATCAGTGGGCTTCAGTGTTTGGTTCCCAATGTTAATTTGGTTCCCAGTGTTCCCAAATATCTTCTTTTGTGTTCCAGCAGAAGAACCTCAGTCATTCAGATTTGGAATGTCATAAGTAAATTATGACAGTTTTCATTTTCAGGTGCGCTAACCCTTATTAAATTATTAAAATAAAATGCTAATATTTTTTGGCTCACAGGAAAAAGCAGCAAAGTGGAAGACATTGGATGGACAGATGGATGGTCTGACTACTAACGGTGTGTTGGTAATGCATCCTCGCCTTGGTTTCACTGAGGACTCCAAACCTGGTGTGTGGAGAGAGATTTCAGTGTGCGGAAACGTGTTCACCCTGAGAGAGACACGCTCTGCTCAGCAGCGAGGGAAAATGGTCAGTTCTCCGATGTTACAAATATATAAATTTACATGTTCTTACACAAGGACCTTTTTACTGCATATTAAACCAGAAATTATTTATATATATTACATAACTATGAAGAATTGCCTATTTTTGAAAATCCATTCAGTTAGTGTGGGTGTCTTTAGATTACATATTTCTACCGCCACTAGGTATATACCTTCATGTCGCCCAGCCCTATTAGAGACACATACTCTGTTTTAAATCAAAAGGCCATAAATATCAGCTAGTGTTCATGAAGCAGCATTTGTGGAAGCTGTAATGCAATGTCAGATGGGATTCTGAAATTGAAGCTCTGTTAAACAGTCATATGGCTCTCTGCAAGACGGGACGTTGGGGCATTCTGGTGCCATTGACCGGTTGCTCTGGGACGCTGTTGCCAGAGTAACGGCCCAGGCGAGACCGCATTGCCCTGTCCGGTGTAACACAAAGCTGTAAGATGAACTGGAGTTGATCTGTTAAGTGCGTCAGACAGGAGGTCCAATGAGAACTACTGCTCTCAACACTTTCCTCATGTGCTCATAAGTCATTATCTTCAGTGGGTGTCTGTAAAAAAATTTAGGCCTGTAAAGACTCCTAGATATGCACAAGCCCTTGATGTGTTTGGCAACATTTATGCTGCTTATGTAGTCTTCTTTGCACAACTCAAACACTCTCTGATACGCATGCACTCACAGTCCAGAGGCTCAGAGGCGCCCCATTAATCTGGGTTGTTACAGGCAGAACAAACACGCTCCTGATTGCTGTTCATGTCCTGCTCCTGAGGAGTCCTGCTGATGGCTCAATGCTGACTAAACATGGATCTAATGCTGCCTCAGTGCTGGGCAAACACTGCTCGACTGTGATGCTGTAGATTCGTTTGGGTTTACTGGCTCAGAACAGATCAAGTTAAAGCCCAACTGTTTAGTCTCTGGCCTGATGCTGATGAAACAGTCAAGTAGTTCAGAAGCTGGGACATGGCATTTTGTCAGTGGGCACTTTTAGTGCTTAACACATGCCACCAGTGTGCACCACTAGATATAATTTTACCATTCAGTTCTCAAGGCAGCAGATTCTAGCGATTCGTTTCTTTTTTATTAAATTTTTTTTACATTGCCAATGTAAGTTATAGATGCATTACTGTGGAAAAGATTTTTCTTTTTAAGAAATCAATACTTTTGAGCAATAATGCATTAAATTGATCAAAAATGACCGTAAATAATTTTTACAATGAACTTTTAATTTATCAAAGAATACTGAGAAAAATGTAGCACCAAAACATTAGGCAGCACAACTGTTTTCAACTGTTAAAATAATGCCATATCAGCATATTAGAATGAGTTCTGAAGGATCATGTGACATAAAATGGAAATGTATTATAAATAATTTTAAATTGTTATATTTATTTATCTAATTTTACTGAATTCTTTGATCAACTTTTGAGATTACTGTTCTTGCCAATCCTAAACTAGTAAAATTTGAAATTGTTAATATTAATTCTATGTGAATAGGATATATTTAAACAAAACAACAGCTAAGCACTTATAATTGCAATTAAAAAATAATAAATTAAATTATATTAATTGTTTTATTAAAAAGTATTTTTTATTGCTATTATAATTATGTATTGTTTATTTATTATAATTTCTGTTATGTGCTCATGTGTATACATTACATGATATTCAAGATAATACTGTATATAGAACGTTATGGGATCTTGACATGTTGAGGGCAAAGAAAACAGTGATCCAACATACACACACACCCCCCCATGCATGCATGCTTGCTCGCTCAAATACAGCGTTGTATTTGCACTTAGGGACCTTCACATAACACAGCTCAGACACAGACACTGTGCAATTCACACACAGTGTCCTTACAACGGTGTGTGTGTGAGAGAAAGAGAGATACTAATGCAGTAAGGTGAAGGTCAAACTAAAGGCTGATCAAGGGCGGCTGTGTGAAATATGTCACAACCATGAATTATATCATTCCAGGGTGAATGCGTGAATCATAGGGTGTGTGTGTTTCGCACATTTATGTCTGTGTGCATTGCATACTCACTTAAGACAGATGTCTTTAGTAAATGGTTATATTATTGTCATTTTTGACTCTTTTTATAATGAATGAATCATTACTATACAGCGAGTGTTGGGGCTTTACTGCCCCCTGCAGGCAAACTTTCATCTGCTGATAAGATCTGCCTTTGTTTTGATTTCATCATGCATCATTTGTGTTAAAGGGGTCATATGATGCGATTTCAATTTGTCCTTTCTCTTTGGAGTGTTACAAGCTCTTGGTGCATAAAGAAGATCTGTAAAGTTGCAAAGACTAAAGTCTCAAAACTAAAGAGATATTCTTTATAAAAGTTAAGAGTCAGCCACACCTACCTAAAACGGCTCGTTTTAACACGCCCCCACATACCTACGTCACGATCTGGGAAGGTTTGCATAACGCCACCCAAATGTTCACGCAAAGAAAGAAGGCGTAACTTTTAGTCTCGCTGTAGTTTTGTTGATGCTGCAGCCATGTCCTGAAGACGCTGTGTGCTTCATTGTGAAAGCGAAACTACTTTGTTTGGTCTTCCAAAAGAGGACGATATCTGCTTCGTCATGCCTGGAGCTGATCTGTGCTGGTCGCTGAGGAAATACATCAACTTTCACCGTGGACAAAGCAGAGTCCAGCCCGCCTCAGCTCACTCTATCCCGGCCTCAGCGCACGCTAAGCCGGGGCTTCCCCTCACGCTAGGCCGCTGTGTTTTTCGTTGCCACTGATGATTCAAACGCGAGTTTTGGGCAGTAGAGTAGCACTTGTTGTTTGTCATTTCTCCTGTCACAAATGCAGACAGAGTTTTATGTTTACGCATTGCGTTGCATTGCATCAGGTAAAAACACAGTACAAGTCATTATAATCAGTAATTGTGTCCCCACTGGATGCAACAAATGCCTCGTTTGTAATGGGTTTTAATGTTTTTGTCTCATCGCTCCGGTCGGACACGGCATCAACAGTATGTGAGGGGCGTAACATTTCCGTCTCACGCTTGAGGTATTCGGCCAATCACAACGCACTGGATAGCTGGCCAATCAGAGCACACCTTGCTTTTCAGAACGATGGAAAATAATGTGTTTTTTGAACGTTAAACTGCATAAACACATTTCATTACACCAAATACACAAAATAATGTTATTTTTAGCAGCATCAAATGACCCCTTTAAAGCAGCACTATGTAACTTTTGGCGCTCTAGCGGTTAATAAACAGAACTGCACACATCCCCCGGAAGAACATTCTAACCGGATGTACTTCTCTAATTTATGTCTATGGCGATTCACGCAGGTATGTGTTACTCCGCAGCGGTGACAACCCAGGCTACAATAGTCCAAATATAAGTACTTATTATAAGTGTACCGTAGTGATTCGGAATAAGACAAAAATGCTGTTTAGAAGATGAATTCATGATGTACTCGCTCATTATATACATTTTGCAAATTTTGAGCACAGAGAAAGTTACATAGTGCTGCTTTAAAAGCATGAATATTGGCTCTATTTATAATGAAGTCCTCTTCTCTTTCTCTCTGTAGGTGGAGAATGAGACTCAAGAGTTAGTGGATGGCTCTCTGATCGATCTCTGCGGAGCGACTCTCTTGTGGCGTACTGCTGAAGGGCTTTCCCGCACTCCCACCGTCAAACACCTGGAGGCGCTCCGGCAAGAGCTGAACGCCGCTCGTCCCCAGTGTCCCGTGGGTTTCAACACCCTCGCCTTCCCCAGCATGCGGCGGAAGGACATCGTGGACGAGAAGCAACCCTGGGTCTACCTAAACTGCGGTCACGTTCACGGCTACCACAACTGGGGTAACCGTGACGCAGAGCGAGACGGTAGGGAGGGCCGTGAGCGGGAATGTCCCATGTGCCGCGCTCGTGGGCCATACGTGCCACTGTGGCTGGGCTGCGAGGCAGGGTTTTATCTGGATGCAGCCCCTCCTACTCATGCATTCAGTCCGTGCGGCCACGTGTGCTCAGAAAAAACAGCGGCATATTGGACTCAAATCCCTCTTCCTCACGGAACGCACACCTTCCATGCCGCCTGTCCTTTCTGCGCCCAGCAACTCAGCGGCGAGCAGGGATACATCAGACTGATCTTCCAGGGGCCTGTGGACTAAACACACCTGCCTATGACCTTTCACCCCAGGAACCCCATTTGACAAACATTAGTCAGGCATTTCTTTGTTTTTTCTAGAATTTGATGACATTTTCTGCGCTCTCAGACTGTTTTTTTCCCTCCCTTTCTGGTTTGAAAGTGACCTTTATACTGCTTTTTCAAATACAGAGAAAAACTAAAATATATATTTTCAAATAAAATGATTATAAAAGAAAAAAAAAGGAATAAACCTCTGCAGAACAGAAGAGCACATGCACACCCACATTTGAGCGTTCTGATTGGGTGGCTCTGCTCATCATTTGAAGCGGTGGGCGTGGCCGTTACGGATGGTGCCCTGCACAGTGTTTATTTGCTAATTAACAGTAATACTCCGCATTAGAGAGGCAATACACCATCCATGTATGTTTATGATGAGCTTACAGACGAGTCTATCTGTGCTCCATTCAATATTTCACAGCATTTCATAAAGCAACTACATTTAGATTCCAGATAACAGTTTTCCATATGTGTCTAACTTAAAAAATACTTAATGTTTTTTATTTATATACTATCAATGTTTATCAAAGATAAAAATGTATAGGTGTGTTTTTGGGGAGTTAATTTCTATGTAGCTGTTTTTTTGTTTTCTCTTTATTGTGAGTCTCTTCCATTTGTTGGCTTCGCTGTAGCATTCAGATGTTGCCTAATTTGTTCTCATATATGTAGGTTACATATGATTGTGTGAGTGAAATCTTCTCTGCAATAGTGAACCAATGAGGTCATGCTCAGAGAAATGTTCTTGCTGAACTCCAGAAAGCTCAAGAGGCCCAAGAAATCTTCACCTCCCTTTAAGCATAGGCCAAAACCACATGCCCTGTCAGCGAGTGTTCGCAAAATTGTGTGTGCTTAAGTGTCTTTGTAAGGTCCCCGTTTTCTGTTTGAGCCTTTTCTTCTGTGTTGATGGCTACCCTTGTTTGGATATGTTGGGGACACTGGGAAGTAATTTCCATCCGTATAGTGCAAAAAGCAGCACTAACCTCTGGAAATCCCTTTACCTCTTTTATAGGTCAGTTTTAGTCTCTCTTAATTTGCAAATTGAGATGTGATTAGTTTTGTACCTAACAGCTACTGGGACCTTGATTCCAGTAGAAAGGGTCATTTTTTCCTTAAGTTTAAAACGGATATTAAACAATATTTTCAAAATAAATGACACTCCCAGTGAGCAAGAAACTAAATAGTTAATACTTAAAATGCCATTCAAAGTTTGGGGTCAGTAAGATTTATTTTATTTATCTTATTTTTTTTAAGATAAATACTTTTATTCCGCAAGGACACGTTAAATTGTTCAAAAGTGACAGGAAAGACATTTGTTACAACAGATTTCTATTTCAAATAAATGCTGTTATCTTGAACTTTCTATTTATCAAAAAAAAAGCATAATTTCCACAAAAATATTAAGCAGTAAAATGTTTAACATTCACAATAAGAAATCTTTCCTGAGCACCAAATCAGCATATTAGAATGATTTCTGAAGGATCATGTGACACTGAAGACTGGAGTAATAGCTGCTGAAATGGCAGCTTGGCCAGCACAGGAATAAATTACATTTAAAATATTAAAACTATGAAAGTGTAATCACATAAATGCAGCTTTTGTGAGCTTATGAGATGTCAAAAATCTAACTTTTGAACAGTAGTGTATGTTTTTCAAAAGCCATATGACCTGCTTATTCTGTGGAAGACGAAAAGAGATATGTATAGCAGTCCAAGCTGCTCTTTTCCATACAATGTGATAAAAGCTTAAATGTCAGTCTATTCCTCACAAATCATATTACAATCGTTGTTGCCCATTCACTTAAATTCTATGGAAAAGAGCAGCTTTAACATTCTTCTAAACATCCTTTTTTTTTGTTCTGTGGAAGAAAGTTAGTTTGAAAGGTAGTTTTTTTTATTTTTTATTTATATAATTTTTCAGTGAATTTTAGGTCCCCTCAAAGAACGATCTTCTATGTGTATGTATATGTGTATGAGTATGCTAATATATTTGAATTTGTAATGACATTTTTGACTGTTTGATTTAATGTACATGCTGTCGTATGTACTGTGCGAATGTTAAATGTGCTGTACTGTGTTACATGTAAGAATCTGGAGAACATTCATTGAGTCTGAAGGGCCAAGAATCCCAGGACTGTGTGTGAAGTAGATTCTCTGCCTGAGGAGTCCAAGCTCGACTTCCAGAGTTCATTCAGTTCCTGCTGTTCTGAACAGCACCCAGACACGGCATACTGGTGCAGTTTTCACCTCAGGGAGTTTCCTCCATCCTGACTACCAGGGCATGTGTTCATTAAGTATTTCAGATCCAGACAGCTGATCTGGTCTGTTGTGTGTGGGGAGATCTAGACCACACTCTGCTCAAAGTGCTACGAGCGAATTGGAAGCTTAATCATGCCACAGACATAACTCCTGTATCACCTGTAATCCTTTTTTTTTTTTTTTTTTTTTTTGGAGGATGCTTCATTAGCAAAATAATTCTCCTTGTTCTCCTGTGTGTTTTTTTCCAAGTATTAAGCAAACACACTAGATTTGTTAGACACATTTGACTTTCTAAGGGCATCGCTCGTTTGTCTCTGTAGAGACGGCGTGTGTAAAGGGCTTTTTTCCTTTTCATTTTCTGTTTATTTGTTTGAGTTCTTTGACATGTCTTTTGTCACTTTGGTCTAACCGGTCTGCATGATACTAGTGTGTGTGTGTGTGAGAGAGAGAGAGTGCGTGTTCTGAAAAATCGGAATGCATAAAGGCAAATGCTGAGAATGTTTCTGATTTACCATTTTGTACCAACTTTAAACTAATAAAATTTTAAAAAGCATGTTGAAAGAGTTTGGGTGTTATTTATTCCTCTCATGGGTACCTGAGGCCAAGACAGGCTCTTAAATTTATTTTCATTTAATTCATTTCTGTCTTCAAGGATTGTTTCTTTTAAGTAATATATAATAATGAGATATGATACATGCAAACATGTTCTGTTGGTTAGTGCCCTCTTCTACTAAATTATGACTGCTAATAGGTTAACAACATAGTATGTAGAGAACAGTGGTTCTCAACCAGGGGCCTCAGGATGACTAAATTCATGCAATTAATTTTTTTAAATTATATTTTTTCTTCTATCCTATCTATTTTTAAACATACAGTTCTTTAATGGTTCCATAAATTACTTAAACTAAAAAAAAATTTCTTTAAGACTGCTAATTTTTATTTTTATTTTTTTATTTTTTTTATTCAGTTAGGCAGCATAAAATGGTAGATTGGTCTCATTTAAATTCGAAAAGTAAGCCTGATTACCACTTGGTTAACCACTAGGTAGTCAAAATTCTTAAGGTAGTCTTAACATCGTGACTAAATTTATGCAACTGGCCCCTGGAATCAAAAAAGAATTGTGGTTTATTAATATATCATAATTTAACAAGAAAAGCATACAATTGGAAAGAATTTGGTAGGTCAAGTGGTGTTAACCGCACAAGATGGTTCAGTGTTTGCTTAAATTTTTTTTTGTATCCACCATTTTTCCCGGCTTCTGGTGTCATCTGCTTCCAGCTATTTTTACAAATCATTAAATAAGAAATCGGAAAGAGCTTTATTGCCAAGCGTGTTTACACACACAAGGAATTTGTCTTGGTGTTGGGAGCTTACAGTACAGAAAGTACAAACATAGGGCAGACATATAATTAAGGTAATAAAAACACTAATAATAAAGAGAATAGACCAAAAGTTATAAATAACAATAGTAATAAAAATATATAGAAAAAGAAAATGGCCGTAGACAGAACTGTGAATGTGCATATGTGCTATTTACAGATGAAGGTTTAATGAGTTATTTACAGATGTGCAGTACTGAGGTGTGTTATGTGTTGTTCAGGTGGGATATGGCCTGGGGGAAAACTGGTTTGTAGTGCAAACAGTTTACAGTTTACTGCACGTTGTTATTCTTCTCGTTATTTCCCTACAGCGGCTAATGAGCCGGAAGTCTCGCACAGCAACAGCTTGCGTTGATTGGTTTTTACGCATTCTGTACTCTTTATAAGGTCGATGGCGACCAATAATTATGTGTATTATGAGTGAATCATTGAATCATTCATTGAACCGATTCGTTTAAACCAGAAAATAAAGGCCCCTGCTGTGTTTTGCTCGGAGCCTAGCAACGGTTAGTGTGCTGTGGTTGGTTTCGTGTGGAAAGATTTTCAATGGAGCTGCAAAAACCGACGAACTGTGCTTTTAGTACAATGTAAGTTACTCAACATTAACTTCTTGTTTATTAACAATACCACACTGCACGTATAATACTTCTTCACAGAAATGTACAGGAAAAAATATAAGTAGCTTCGTGACAATGTAAATACATTCTCACAAAGCTATTTATATTTCTTCCTATAAATTACTTTTTGTTGTTGTGTTCTTTGTAGTAAAATATATACCTTTAATACTTTACATTTAAAACATTTACCATTAATTTACTGCTGGAACGATGTTCCCCTTCTATACAGATCCAAGCCTCTTTTTTTTGCGGATTATTTTAATTCCTTCAAACATTCAATCAAAGGTCTATTGGCTTGGTGTGTGAAAGCGGTGGCCAACAGCGCGGCCACAGGGTGGCAGCATAATAAGACTTTTCCTAGTGTCTTGACTTCTTCTTCTTTTTTCGTTTTTTTTAAACCGTTTAAGATGAAGGCCCTAAAAACGACTTGTAGCCTAAACGAGACTTACACTAATCAGTAAGATATTTGTATGTCAGTACAATAATTAAAATTCCCCATCTTAAAATTGTAAGGGGTAGTTTGGCTGGGAGGGAAGTCTATTTCAGTTGACCCCCAGGTCAGATGGGGGATTTTCTGGCATTATAATCTGTCAAATCAGAACATAGTCATGGAAGTCTGGAACAGCAAAGCAAAGCTCAAGTTTCTAACCAAAGAGCCTTTTTTGTGTGTGTTTTGATAGGTCTGTACTTACATAAGTGGCCTCTCAGCAGAATGAGGGCAGCAGCCAAAATCAAGTCATGTGATGTCCTTCAGTACTACAACAGCAGAGAGTGTGATGGATCAGTGCAGATGTGAGTACAACCCAAATTCCCACCAAACCTTTGATTATGCTACTTATAATATAATATCTTCCATTTAAGGAGCCAACATAGACAAAACCAAGCTGGATGAGAGTTTGAAACATGGATGCTTTTCCAAAGCATTTCCAAATCTCTCTCAAACAGGCCTCTGCTTTTCTAAGCACCTCAGGTTAATGAGAAAATGTTATAGTGCTTAGAAAAGAAGAAAAAGAAGACAGTATCTCGTTACTCACTCTTAATTAAAAAATAAATTTTCTCATTTATTTGCAGGTAATTTAAACTTTGTAAATAGATTAGTAGCAATCTGACAGCAGATGTTTCTCTCCCACTTTCTTAGTCTATTTAATCATCTTCACACCCTCTTCTTCACTTCCATTTGTTCCGTCGTGCTTCGTATATATGCCCCTAAAGCAAAATGTGTGTATCAGCATGGCATTTGAGGTTAATAGTCCTCATTACTGACCTGAAACAACATCATGAAAGCCCATATAGTCATGCCGAGTTAACAGTATGTGTTCAGAAGTGTTCTCAGCTGAAACCGATATTGATTTCACTCGGATTGTTATTATTGGAGCAGCAAAATGGATTGTGCACAATGACAGTGGCATCTGAATAAGGATGTTTTTGCATTTGATTTGTGGTTTGTGGTAGATGCATTTACATGTCAACATCAATAATATTAGCCCATCACTGCCAAAGCAACAGTTCATAGAAGTGTGATGCAAAAAGAGGCAGATTACTCTCTGCTCTTGTCTGGAAAATGTTTAGATACTTTCTAGACAGTTTGTTTGATGTGTGAAGTGACATGTGACATGTGGCCAAGTATGGTGACCCATACTCGGAATTAGTGCTCTGCATTTATCCCATCCAAAGTGCACACACACAGCAGTGAACACACACCCGGAGCAGTGGGCAGCCATTTATGCTGCGGCGCCCGGGGAGCAGTTGGGGGTTCGGTGCCTTGCTCAAGGGCACCTCAGTCGTGGTATTGAAGGTGGGAGAGAGTGCTTGTTTCATGATTTTTTATCATCAAATTTTTACTTGGATATTTTGAAGCTATATTTAATTACATTTTGCAAATAAATAAAATAAGGAATAAAGTATTTTCATCTATATTACAGAAATTGTCACTGAGAATTGTTATATTTCACTAGTACTAGTACACGGCACCTCAGTCGTGGTATTGAAGGTGGGAGAGAGTGCTTGTTTCATGATTTTTTATCATCAAATTTTTACTTGGATATTTTGAAGCTATATTTAATTATATTTTGCAAATAAATAAAATAAGGAATAAAGTATTTTCATCTATATTACAGAAATTGTCACTGAGAATTGTTATATTTCACTAGTACTAGTACACAACTACTGAAACTCCCCAGTGTGTATTGATAAAAAACCTAAAGGACAAGATGCATTGTGATGCATAGAGAATTGATTTGTAATTGAATCATTGAGGCTATTTGATTTTAAGAAGTAAATTTTGTGCTACTGAACTAGCAAATATGCTTCATGCATTCCTGTGCAAATGATTCAAGTGTTTTTCTGGTTAGACCCCTACTAACCACTAATAACTACCACCAGACTCTGGAAAGCAGCTGTCATCATCACATCGGAGGATGTGTCAGACCTATTTCCTGTTTTTGCTTCTAATGAGTTCATCTTGTGACACTATTACACAGTGTTCACCAAAAAAAACATTTAATCCCTATGTGGTTCCGTTACGATGGAAAATAAGAAAAGGATATGTGACAGGAACTGTTTTCATTCCAGCACACTGTAGTCTGGAGTAGAGGATCCATCGAAAATGCTGATAACACAGATGAATATTACAGATTCTTAATTAATTGGTATTGTACACTGTTGGATATTTAATTGTACATGCTCATTTCCTTATATTTTTTACATTTAATTTACTGCCGTTATCTAATGCTTACTTAAAGTTAATCTTTAAAAACACCAGTAAATGAATAACACTGTTACATGGAATCTTTAGCAAATCTTAAAATAAATACCAATTTTTCATTTACTATACATTATAATGTTGCCTAAATTCACATTTTGTCAGAGCAGGAGCTGATTGTCAGGCTGTGACAACAATCTCTGGACCTCTTTGATCTTAAATCACCAATTTGTGTGTGTGTGTGTGTGTCCTGCTCCGTGTGCAGGTTATTAACAGTGAGTTTAATGCTTGGCTGCTTTCACATTAACAGACCAGTGGAACACAATAACCTCCTGCCTCCAGGGAGTCTGGAAGACCTTGTATACAGCTGCTGAAATAGTAGCCGCTCTTTTTACTTTCTTTCCCTTCCTTGTGCACATACTTGTTCTCTCGCTTTCTTTTTCCTACTGTAGATAACAAGCAGGAGTGTTAAATTTACAATGAACTTCTGCTATTGTTCTGTTCCATATTGCACTTTATTTAGTTCCACAGAACTTTCAGGATCTAGACCAGGTTCTAGAACACAAAGACAGAACCATCAGCCTTCACTGTTGCAGAACACTTATTGCTTTGCACTCTTTCTTTCACATTTTTGAGCGAGTAGAGGACACTGACCTCGAAGGGTCAGTTTATGATGCCATAGATACAACAAGAGAAATTCTGCATTCTCAGAGTAAAAAACAGAAACAAAACACAACGATGAGATTTGTGTAACGTACATAACATTTGAGGACCACTAAATGACAGGAAACTAAAACACACAAACTACTACAAAAATAAATGTCTCTGGAATGGATTGGAAATTTTATGGTGTTTGTGGTGCTGTGTGCTGCGATCAGCACCACTAATGAAGGCTCTGAGAGAGGCAGGTATGGGTCGGTCATATGATTTGGCATTCAAGTCACATGACACAGAGGTGTCAGTGCTCTAGGATCCACAAGTTCCCAGACACTTTAACTTTCCTTCATGGATCTGGCCGGAATGTCGATTGTGTCTCCGTGATTGGTTATGATGATGAGGACAGTGATAGGTGTTGGTCAGTCATGTGATTCTGCATCCAGGTCACATGGCACAAAGGCGTCAGTGATCTAGGATCCGAAGGTTTCCGGACACAATTTTATTTTCCAACATAGAGCCGGCTGGAATGTCGATGCGGTCTCCATGGTTGGCTATGATGATGACCGTTCCCTGCCAAGACAGAGGAATAATCAGACTGTACACCACCCAGCAAAAACGTCTGTTTGCGGAATCATTTTTAAAAAATCTGTTCCTTGCTCTTACCTTTAGAGAGACGTGCTTTCCGAAGGTCACGTCACCAGACACAGTCAAGTGATCCAGCTCTAGCATGTCTGGAATGCTCTCGAATCGTGTGAGATATTCCTGAACCTGAAGGACAGGTAGACCTGAATAGACTGTATATTATTCATGAGGATGTCCGTATTTTAAAATCTTAGTGGGTTTCTGGCTGGCAAATTTGGTTGTCTTGAAACACTAGTGAGATCATGCCTACACACTGTGCAGCGTGAGAGAAACACCATGTGATTTGAATGGATCATTTGTTGTGAATGCTTCATTAGGTGCGGTACCTTGGTGAAGGAGCTGCCCAGTTTGACATGAGGAGTTGTGGGAAACTCGCGCCTCTCACTCATGGTCAGAGACCCTGCATCCAGGCTGTACAGGTTGGACATAACCAGTAGGAGGTCAGATGTGGTTTTGACAGGCAGGAAGCGGCTACGAGGCACGTTGATGCCCAAGGCGTTATCAAAGCACTTGATGGCAGCACCCACTGCGGTCTCCAGCTGAATGACATTCAGACCCCCATCTAGAGTCTGAGAGAGAGGGAGAAAATGATTTTAAACAACAGTTTTCTAGCAACTATATGGACAAATTATATGGAATATTTGTACTTCACACAGTGATATTACAAGTCTCAAAATCTCAAAACATTTATATCAAAGTTTAAAAACCTTAACATTTTTAGTATAGTCTCGGGGTTTTATATACCCCACTGTATATAAAATTATGCCTAAAATGAAATGGAAACTAGATGGAACAGATCTTTTCTTCTGAATTGTTATGTACATCCAATTGAAACCGATTATTGAAAGAAAATGTAGGACGGGATTTGGTTCTATTCATGGGCTGTTGATTGGATGCAGGCAGATCTGAATGCGAATTTGCAGTTAGCTGTAAGTCTGGCATGTGTCACCAGAGAGAAGTTTGTCATTTCACTGGAAGATTGAATTATGACATTTTGATGGAAAATTTAAAAAAAAAAAGAAAACAATTAAGCATATGGAATGATCGCTTACGATAAGATCCATAACATGCATTTAGAAAATAGGAAGGGTGAATTTTCATTTCATGCTGACTTTAAATCCATATGTATGTTATCCGTCAAGAAGCCATGTATAATTGTTCTATAAAGCACAATAATTGATGTTAAGTATCGGTGAGGAAGTGTGAGGCATCACTGAAAGCACTGTATAGTTGGTCTTGGTGTCAGGCAGAAAAAGTATAAAGTTGACAGGAACAGGAGAGGGAGGGATTGGATGTGAAGAAAACTAGAACAAACTCAAATTTCAGCTTAATATGTCTTACTGGATGAGAGCCTGGGCCTTAGGGGAAGAAATGGTGCTACAATATGGAGCGCTGCTGAACTGCGTACTACTCTATACACACACACACTCACACACACACACTTACTTGGCTATCTAAATGAGAACATATCATAGAACTATTGGACATACCATGGAAAAACATATTGGTTTTATATAATGCGTATTATAATTATTCCTCACTAAACCCATTGCATTTTTATACTGTGTAGACAGTTTACTCATGTGTAGACAAACAAATTACTTGTCATTTGGAAACTGAAAACGCTGTATTGTGTTTGGTTTGGGTACAGTGCTAGAATAAGACAAATCATTTTATTTTATATTCCAACTGTGGAGTCCCTGAATGTTCTCACAGGCAGCTTTTTTGTCCCACTTCTGAGAATTTTGAACTAACTGTCTCATACACACATACATACACATACACACACACACACACCTTCATCTTATGGTTACCTTTCATTTCTTTAGTCTCCTGTGATGGACTGAGAACAGACAACCCAACAGAAATTGTTTATAAAAGTACTTTTTTGTCAGTTGTTAAGCTCTCCATCAAACTCTCTGATCACACAAGCCTTAAACTAGACCCCAAATGATCTCTACTCAAATTAGCCATTGGGTCTGGTATAAAAAGGACACTCAAACAGTCTCAACATCAGCTTGTTATAGTGCTTGTTTAGAGACTTTTCTAAATGGGTTTGATTCAGAAGTGAACAATCCACAAAGGAGACTGCTGAAGCACAGTGTTACAGGGTCCCAAATAGCCTGATGAATGAATCGGGGTCTCAACTAAGGTTTTAGAAGTGATAGTGTAAAGAAGGCGGCGGCCAAAGGAATAAAACCTAGATTTCTAGTGCACAGCTATAAATAGTGCTTTACAGTAAAATAAAGCTTGACTGTTGGGGGAAACGAAGATTTAAGAAGGGAAATTAAAACAAGAAATGAAGAAAATCAAATGTCTGGTTCCCCAAATGACTAGCTGGCTAATCTTTTTCAAGGAAACTGTATAAAGTCAGGTTCATTTGACTGCAATACTTTGATGCATCTTAAAAGGCAACACCCAAGCTGTGGTTTCTGCAAGCTTTTAGTTTCCCTACCTTAGGGTTGACTATGATTTCCATGTCCATGGCGTTCTGTTCTTGTAGTCTCTTTATAGCAGACAGGGAGATCCATAGGTTGTTGGTGTTGAAGATCTTAAACTTGGTCACTGATTTGAATTCATCTACATGAGCTTTGGGAACCTGGGCGATTTCCAGTAACCGAAGCTTACCATCATACTGAATGAGCGTACCTCCCTGGACAACACAAACACACAAAGTTCAATGACAAGAGCCCGACCAATATGGGTTTTTTGGGGCCCGATACCGATACCGATATTAGGGAGTTAAAAAAAGGCCGATATCGATATATCGACCGATATTCTTTGTGTATATTATAGCACAGTACCAGTCAAAAGTTTGGACACTTTCCCATTCGTGTGTCCACACATTTGACTGGTACTATATATAGAATACAGTATATACTGTACATACACAGAATATATACATAAACACATTTTTTGCAATGATCACTCAAATGTGGTGATGAAACACTTATAAAGACGTGACAGAGATACGTAATGGAGGCAGGGCATTTATTAACAATTTAACAATAAACTTTATTATCCAAAATGAGTCTGACATCAGTGCATTGAACAGTAAAGTTTAAGTTTTTTCAACTTTAATTCAATTCAATTACATTCAACTTTATTCCGTTAAAGTTTATTTCACTTCGGAACATTCATTCACGGATTTGCGCTACTGTCTTCACACACAGACGAAACTTACTAAAGCAGTGTGAAGTGTGACATAATATACCTCTGTAAATAAATATAAATTCACGTCTCGCGCACTTTAATGCCCTTTGAATGTAACGTGTACGTTCCCTTGGAACTGGAATCATGGCGGAATATCATGTGAAGTCCACTTCGCAGGGCACTTATGGTCGAATAAGGCAACGCTTGAATGCTGCAGCCTGAACAAGTCCTTACTGAAGTGAAAGTGTTGACTGGTGTCACTATCTAGTGAACGCGCCGGCGGATCGCCACCAAATTCGGGGGATCCCTTCAGCTTGAGGAGCCCTCTCGAACGCCACCCTCCGCGCGTCGGTAGCCCCACGGGATCACTTGATCGGTCGGCGCAGGACTGTGAATTTAACCACCGGTAACTCCTGAACCCCGGGGGCTATCGACGCGGGGGTGGTCTCATTCGAAAGTGGGCCTCTAGACGTACACTCGATTCGCGTTCGAGAGGGTTCCTTGAGCTGAAGGGATCCCCCGAATTTGGTGAATCCGCACCGTTATGGACATATGGCCGTTCAAAATTTCAGTGGTTTTCCATAGACTTAAGCTTCAAAAGCGTTTCATCCAGGTCGCCAGTAGCAAACAATAGAGCGCACTCTGCTGGACAAACTAAGTAATTACACCATTTCAAGGATTTTATCTGCGTTATACGTTCTGTAAAAAAATTTTCATATCGGCGGCATATTCGCCGATACCGATATATCGGCAACAGGCTCATATCGGCCGATAATATCGACAAAACGATATATTGGTCGGGCTCTAATGACAATGCATACAAACATGAGCCTCATTTTCTACAAATACACTTAATTTATTTATGCGCATGAACAAATCTATTTACCCAAGTCATTGAATGATCTTTATGGACATAAATGCAAATTACTGAATTTGGACTAAAAGAAAAGACAATCTTTTCTGAGAATTTCTTGTCACAGTGCTTTGGTCCAGAGTCTGCTACTATCACTGATTTAAACTTAAGTAGCAAAAATAGAGCATGCCTTTATTATTTTATATAAAATTTATATTATATTTAACATGATTTTTACTGTTCTTAAGCATTTAAAATACACTTGGCTACAATGGTTGTTCGGTTGAAATTATTATTCCTCATATTCCTCTTATATGTTTTGGACTACTGTACAATATGCTACACAAATAATATTCTCTCACCTTCACATCTGCTCTGGTCTTGTCTGTGACCTCCATGATGAACTCACAGCGTTTGCCGTTCGGCTGGCTCACCAGGTGGTTCAGTATATACAGGTCTACCGTTGCACCCAGGTTATCGATGTTGGAGACAAAAATGTACTCCTTCCCTTCAGCGATGAGCTGCTCCAACAGACCGGAGTTATTAAAGCTGGCGTAAATGTCACCATGACCAGGAGGATACCACACATCTGCATTCTCTCCTGTCATAGCCATGTCCTTAGCGACGGGCAACAATGACTCCTTATTTATCCGTGGATACCTGGAAAATTCAGAGGAGAGAAAGTCTTCAGCAAATGAAATTAAATATAAATATTAGATGATAAAGTAAAATGAAGTAGTAAATAAAAGTAAAATGAAAACTCATAATATAAAAATCAAAGCTAATTGAAGTTAATAATAAATACAAGAGTAGCATATAAATAATACTAAAATAACAAAAGTCTGTCAAATAAAAAATTATCACTATCATATTGGCCAAAGTCTTGTTTCAGCTGCATTCCTAAAAATCAGAATGATCAGAAAAAAAGCTAAAATGGATAGATAAAATAGATGCAAACAAAAGCCCCGTTTCCACCGCAGGAACTTTCCCCAGGAACTAGGGACTTTGGGCCAGTACTCGGTGGGTGCTTCTCAAACGGAAGGCTGCATATCTCGGCTGCCACGTCATCAAACGTCGCTGAAGGCCATTTCAATCAGAAGGATCCTTGGAAGGCAGCCTTCGTTTCGCGTAGTTCATTCAGCTGAATTTGAAGGATGCATGGGATGTATCCTCCGTGACTTTCAATCACCCACAATCCTTTGTACCCATTCCATTTCATGAAAATAAACTGACGAAAAGCGATTCAGTACTGAGCTTATCTGAATTTATTATGAAATGCAAGACAAAAATAATGTTCTCGGACATGAAAGGATAGATGTTATCTTTTGTTTTGGTGTAAATTACTTCCTAAATGCTAAACTTCCAATAATGTAAGCCACGGGGAGACTAGACGACTGTGATTCATTGTATAGCATTAATAGAAAGCTAAATAATATAAAGATTTGTAATGCAAAGTATTTTTCGAAAACTACGTTTTATTTTTTTTTTACGTTGACGGTGAGGAACATATGTGAAGTAGCCACGCGCACTTACTAGACTGTCTCATTCTAGCATTTAAAGGGGTCATATGATGCGATTGAGAGAGAGAGAGAGAGAGAGAGAGTCACATCACAGTGGAGTCAGTTACCGTACTGCACACATACCAGCTTCATCACTGTGTCTGTCAATTATAATATATAACATACATATAACATCAAGGACGGAGACGAGTCTGCATACAGACAGGAGGTTAAAGAGGTGGTAGTCTGGTGCAGCCTTAACAACCTGGAACTTAACACGCTCAAAACTGTGGAGATGATCGTGGACTTCAGGAGAAAACCCCCTGCACTCCCCCCACTCACCATCATGGACAGCACTGTGACTGCAGTGGAGTCATTCAGGTTCCTGGGCACCACAATCTCTCAGGACCTGAAGTGGGTCACTCACATAGACTCCATTGCAAAAAAGGCCCAGCAGAGGTTGTACTTCCTTCGCCAGCTGAGGAAATTCAACCTGCCACAGGAGCTGATGAAACAGTTCTACTCTGCTATCATTGAGTCTGTCCTGTGTTCATCCATAACTGTCTGGTTTGGTTCAGCTACCAAATCAGACATCAAGAGACTACAACGGACAGTCAGCACTGCTGAGAGGATTATTGGTGCCCCTCTGCCCAGCCTCCAAGATCTTTACATCTCCAGAGTGAGGAAAAGGGCTAAAAAAATCACCTTGGACCCCTCACACCCAGCCCACTCTCTCTTCGAACTGTTGCCTTCTGGTCGGCGCTACAGAGCACTGACCACCAGAACAGCCAGGCACAAGAACAGTTTTTCCCCACAGGCTATTTTCAGCCTGAACAATTAATCTTTCATAATTATACATAGTCCATCACAACTAACATAGTTATATTTATATTAAACTGCACACTTTGTAAATAACATATCTGCACACTAATAAACATATCTGTACATTTATCTAAACAATACAATTTTTTCCTATACTTCTATTTCTGTATATAGTACATTATTAAATTTTTCTTTTTTTTTATTATATTAGTGTTATATTACATCCCTACTGTGTTATTCCTATGTATGTCTGCACTATCATGTATGTCTGCACTACGTTTGTACTTTCTTCTACACTGGAAATTCCTTGTGTGTGTAAACATACTTGGTAATAAAGCTCTTCTGATTCTGATTCTGAATACTCTGAAGGACTGAACTAGGAAGGACGCAGCCTCGGTAGAATGCCTTCTGTTTGAGAAGCACCCGGTGTGTTTCCGCCGCAGGAACCAGGATCTAAATAAAGTTCCAGGTAAAAAAATTCCCCTCAGAATGTCCCTGCTCACGAGGTAGTACTTTTTCAAAGTTCCGGAACTTTCGGGGGCAGGACTTGGGCGCTGAACATGCTGATTGGTTGAGTTCACACAGCATTGTATTTTAACCACCATATATTCGCATAATTTTCAAAATATTACTGTTATTGTGTCATGAAATGTAGTTTTAAAAGTATTTCAGGCGAGAATGTAGTTGTTTAAAACTCAAATCTGCGGTATATTTATAAAGACAGCACCTATTTGAAAATGTGCGTTGCCGATTTCGGAGACATGAGCTCCACGCGATTAGTGGGCGCTCAGTGCTCATGTATCCCGACGAGAGAAGCCTCAACTCGGCTAGTCCTTCTGACATTTGCCACTGGCTCCGATGTCTCTGTAGTGGTTAAACATAAGATAATTCATTTTGGGTAAATCTAACAGGTAATCTTTGGTCTTTATTCTATTAATCTATTAATATGTTAAATTGAAAATGAAAATGAAAAGGCAATACTATTTGATATAATATTTTGTTTCATTGTAATGTATGTTCCCTGAACTACATTTTTGTGGCTATTAATATTTTTAAATAAAAACGAAAAGAGGCAGTGGTGTTTGATATCATATTTCGTCTTATTGTAAATACAGTGAGGAAAATTGCAGTAGCCAAGGCGAGCTGACTGATGTTATCAAGCATGCTGCTGTTTGCAGAATTACCGGACACACTCCTGAGTCGAACTCGCGAAGTCCGAACTACCGAGGATGCAAGTCCGAAATTTGCGTACTTGGTATTGAGAAACGCGCGCAGACCTACCTCACATTTATAAGTCTTTTGCATGCCAAAGTCAATTTCTGCATAGAAAAATTTCGCCAAATAGAAGCAGAAAATCGTGCTATACGCACTTTCATGAGATCGGGTTTTACAAATGGGACTACAACGAATTCATGACAATGTTTATATTCAAGCTACCCGTAAAATTTATAGTGAAAAGTACTTTAAAAGCGACTGGAATGCAATAAAGTAATTTTAAAGCTGTTTTTTAAAAGCATTTGCAGCATTGATAAAAAATATAAATAATTAACATATCATACAAAATTGCAACATAAAAATCAGAAAAAGCAGCTA
>NW_015505233.1:5842435-5952844 GCF_001515645.1 Sinocyclocheilus grahami | reverse complement strand
AAAATACTCCAAATGTTTTTCTAAATTTACTTTATAAAAAAACAAACAAAATATAATCACTTTTCCATTACATACAAAACTGAACTATTTTAATAGCTGAAACAGTAGTATAAGCTTTTTTTGGGAAAAGGGGAAAAAAAGACGGGCTATAGGGCCTATATTTGAGACCCGTGCAGGGCTTTAATCCACTTCATCCAAAGCTGTTTTGTTCTCATCTGTGAGCATGCTCTTGATATATGTATTTTAGGTGTGTAAATGTATAATTGCCTCTTCATTATTTTTTCAGTTTTATTTAAATTTGTAGTTAAAACAATTAAAAATAAATGTATTTTAAAGTTTTGAATTAGACAGCCTTTGCACACAGGCTTACGCTGAAAACAACAAAATGGAACCTCAAGGTTGATCTAGGAAAATGTGTGCAAATGTATAGGGGCCCATTCATATATTTTGCCTGGGGCCCCCAATTCACTAAATCCACCCCTGCTCACCAGACTATATGCCTTATCTTCTCAGTACTTTAGACCGCGATGGAAACGCAGACAGCAACAGGTTTGGGGGAAAAAGTTCAGAAGACAAATTGTTCCAGGTAATTACGGTGGAAAAGCGGCTAAACACAAAGTGTCGTAAAGGGTTTCCTCTTTACAGAAAGAAATTTTTTTTTCAAGCTTTGTTTGGGCATGAAAAATACACTGCGTATGCAAATGTGCTTTCAGAGAGGCTCTAAAATCTTCTCTCGCTCTTGCATTTCAAGCTTATTGAGGTCAAATGAAGCCAGGGAAAACATCTGACATTCTATGTAGTCTTCATCCTCCTCCTCGTCCTTTCATCACATAGTCTCTTGCACAAGCTTCAGCTTTAACCGGGACTAAATGTGCTGTCTTTTAGCGCTGTATTCTGTGTAACGATATCCCACGAGCGTCTGTTGTTAGCTTTGAGATACATTTCTGCTCTGAAGTCCATAAAATATTAACATATCCCCATTATCGCTTAGAATCCTCATAAATCTTTAACTTGTTTTTTAAACAAGCTTTTTAAGTGTTTGCAGGCTAAGGGTCACATTATGAAGGTGAAGAAATCCAATTAATTTTCATCCTGCACTGTCTGTGCCAAAACCCTAAATTACAATCTCTTTGTTTAGATGTGCTTATGCGATGCGTCATCAACTGAGTGATCTATTATACGACAAATTACATAAATGTTACATTATTCCTACACTCTAAAAAATGCTGGGTTGTTTCAACCCAACTTTGGGTCAAATATGGACTAACCCAACTTTTGGGTTAAAAATTTTATGTAAAAATTTAACCCAATGGTTGGGTTAGTCCATATTTGACCCAAAGTTGGATTGAAACAACACAGCATTTTTTAGAGTGTATGTATATATCTGGGGTTTGTGTGTTTATTTAACTATACTCAGAATACTTACATTGAGAAGTCAGATAAATCTTTAAAAAAACTGGAATAAATAATGAGCGATAAATTGCATATCTATTTTATTTTAAAAAATGCATGATTTTAGTTTAGGCTTATTAATTATAACTAGCTTCATTTGAAAATAAATGTAAGTCAATTTAATGTAAATGCGTGTATGAATGTGTGGGTTAATACCTGCTCTGGTTGAACGTGTGTATCTTGACTCTGTGGTGAGTGTATTTTTGTAGGATCTTCTTAGTGTCTTCATCCGTATTGAAAGAGTTCATGAGCACCAGTGGAACATCAGCATTATATGTTTTATTCAAGTGCTACAAAGACCAAAGAGAAAAATTACTTACTAAAAACATTATCAAGTAAGTTAACTCATGTTTTATCTATTAACATTCTAAACAAGTTAACAACGCCCACAATGTTTCTAATTAATACTGATACTTTGGCAGGTTTATTACATTATGTAGCACATTCCATTTAATCTGGGAGAATGAACTCTTGATAATCCTAAATAACAAAATGTATTGTTTAGACAACAACATTGTAAACGTGAGATCTTTAACACAAGAGCCAAGCTGATAAAACATGGTCTCCAATGGATATAGACACCTCTCCTATCTAATCTCTGCAATTACTCTGGTGTAATGAACATGGTAAATAATTAATCAGAACATAATTATTAGGTGAATTGGCAAGGTGTCAACAGTACTACAGTAAGTTAAGTACACTTAAAGTAAAAACAATGGTGAGTAATTTTGGATCAAAGTTTAACACCAGTGGATCAAACACACTGGTCACCAGTTTCTGCAGTAATTCTTTGATTAGTAATTTCCAAACTAATGCAAATGCTTAGAATATCATTTTTTTTCATACTGAGGTACAAAAAACTTCTGTAATTGAAGAATTACCCATAAATAAATTAAATTTCCCTGCGTTTAATGGTTAATGATACTTTAACTACAAAGTTCTTACAAAAATGATTAAAATGAGTATGCATCATCCTCTTTCAGAAACTGCTGGATGACACATTTTAGGTCAGTTTCTTTTAATGAATGTTTGCCATAAATCTCAACCTAAAGAGAAGCCAAATGGTATAAGCTGGCCAAAGGGCTTGCTAAAGGCCTGCCAACTATAGAAACGACAGCCTGTATTTCTGAGAGAGAAGGACAGATTACCCATTTACATGTACTAATGGGCCTTATTCAGTGAGTGGGATATCTGATGACATGAGGCAGGTAAACGGTCTGTCGAAAAGACACTGAGCTGAGTGTTCTTCAGTGAAGGCATCCCACAGGGCTCAGTATTCGGCTCCTATATTTTTTTCCATCTTGCCCAGAACACAGCCCTCTCTGTTTCAGTTTCAACCCAAGTTCTCTTTCATGCTCACTACCTATCTTTCTGTTCATGGCACTGAAAAAATAACCAGCACAGAGCCTGTTGCTGCTGGTTTAAAATGATCGCTCTGTATAAATGAAGGAATGTGCCTGTGTTGTACAACTGTAGATGAGGAGAGCAAGAGAAGGGAAAGACAGAGGGACATATGTTTGTGATCAAAGACTTCTGGGTGGAGGTCTATTTGCTCGCTTTCAAATCTCTCAGACAGCTGCTGTGTTTTTCCCAGCTGGAGTGAGTTATATTTCTTTGGGTTCAAATCTGAGAAGCTCTCTTATTTGAGATGCATTTAAAAGAGACAATAATTGAATGTGCATTCCCTACAGATAAAAACACCTGAAGAATATTAGAAAGATATTATCTTGCAAAATGTGTAATAAAAAAAAAACAGCATTTTATTGGTTTATTTTTAAATCAAATGTGGATTACATGATGCAAATTATGTAGGAAGGAAATTTGTGGCAACAAACAAACTTGTTCCAACCAAAGTGGCAGTGTGCCACTTTACCATTAGCATGGCCACTTTAGCCCCCGCTGAACAACTGTCATTGAGATTAACAGGAAAATATTATAGACCTCCATGTATAAAACTATACGGTCATATGACAAACCTCAATCTGTTGGACGGTTAGATCCAGGAAAGTGTTCTCATTACGGACGCTAATAAGGCTCTTGGGCCCTTTGCAGCCCATGCTGGTTCCCAGACCTCCATTCAGCTTCACCACCACCAGCTTATTCAGACTGTCTGCTATGTAGTCCGGTAGACCCTTTGCCTTAATCTTATCATATGGCTGGATCTGAAACAAAGACAAGAAAGACAAACGACTGTGAGTCAGGACATGCTTACATTTTTTCACCATCTGGAAGTTTATATTATATTATATAGAGTTCTGTATTATATTATACTGGAGTTCATAAATTATCCATCCAGTGACAATGAAGTCTCTAAATTTCATCCAGATGCTGTTGCTATTGGTGTGCGTGTGTGTCTCATTGGATTCTTTTTCTACAAAAAAATCTGACTAAGGGGTCAGAAGTCAAACGTTGAGGTTAGTGCACTGTTATGATTGTGTCTGCAATCAATCTTCCAGAATCATTAGGATAATTTTCAAATACACCAAACAACCACAACACGCATTGTGCAAGCACAACGTTTCTCATAGAGGCAGAAAAAAAGGACCATGTTTAATCGAATAAACAGCCCAACTGCTGGATCAATAGTACCAGTGGGTGGGAGACAGAAAGACGACAAGAGAGAGACGATGGATGCGTTTCTGAAAGAAAAGATCCTTTCCCTTTACTTCATTCCTCGTTTCCCATGAGGGCGATGGGGCACCACCACGAGTCATAACTGATGAGTCAGATACCAATAAAACAACACCACACATTTGCACTAAAATTCAGAGCACAATGCCCCACTTTATGATATAACGACAGATAAGCACAAACATGAAAAAAGAAAAGGACTAAAAACATAATATCTCAATCACACACAGCATTTCCATGACAAACACACAAGACAGATGGAGAACATGATGTAACCAAGGTCATAATGTTTGTCAGGGAGAAAGAGAGAAATTAGTGTGTGAGAGAAGGAAGTCAAGACAGATGTGTCTATGTAAGGGGGAGGGGGGGTAAAGATGAAAAGAAAGCATGATTTTCCCCCCAACCCCGTGAAGCACAAACCAAAGTGCAATCAGTTCTGAAGATTTCACTGGTCATGTCAATCACAGTGCTGACCGCCTACAAAACACTGAAACAAATACTAACCCCTAACCCTAAGATAAACCCTAATCTTGGTGTAGCACATCCTGATAATAGCATTACTGTTTGTCATGATCGCCTCCATCCATGATATATCAGAACTCTGAACTGGATCCATGAAATCTGAATATTTCTTAACAGGTAAGTGATTGAGTTGACCAATGAAATAAGCTATGGGGAGAGTTTGTGCTTAACTGGTTTGGCGTAAAATTGTAACAAAAGAATATATTCTTCAGGTCAGAATCTGTGACCACAGAACTGAATTCCGTTCCATAGAATTCTGCCGTTAAAAAAAGTGAAAAGCATCTCTAGATTCCTGGTCATCAGGTGCTCAGATACAGCCATATGCAGTCTCAGTGATCAGATGAAAGAAAAACAGGAGTATTTTTATGTTGATTTGTCCTATATTGTATGCATACTTGTGGTTTACAGTGCACAAACATTGAGGCTGCCAGCAGAGGTTGGTGGCTAAAATCCCAGGGCTGCTCATCACTTGGAGCAAACAACAGCCGGAGAGGCAGCAGTTCTCTCAGCCGTTTCAAAGAGAAAATCTTTTTAAATGTATTTTCAATCCCTAAATGATTCCTCCACAAACTGTTGGGACAGTATTTTCATGTAAATTCAGCCACATTATTGTAGAATGACAGGTAGTTGAATCCTTGACTTTATCAAAGAATGTTATATGACATTCACCACACAGACCATGGTGCCGGATGACAATATCATGGTATGTAATTATTACCATAGTCATATACCATGGTATTTTTACATGTTAATCCAATGCATTTCAGAGAAAACCAATTACTGTTTTGTAATTTTGTTTGTTGTTTTGATGGACTCAGTTCCAGTCTACTGTGCAGTGAAACTAGGTCATCAGTCAACCTTGGAATTAAAAACAACCCTGAAAAATATCTTCTCTATATTGACTGCAATTTTATGGCCTACAAACAAACATAGACACGCACATTCATAATGTCATCCATTAATACTCTGACTGAAAATCAATCAGTAATAGCAATGATATATGTGACTGTGTTAAATGTGATTCAGTAGCATTACAGAGAGAGTGTGTAACAATAGTGTGTAGTGGTGAAACATCTCTGTCAGTCTCTTATGTTGATACAATCTGAACATCTGATAACTTTTTCACTCAGGATCACTCAAACTAACCTTTTTGCACTAGGGCTGTAATACTATATACTTGCTTGCACAAATTTGGTATGGTAACATTACTTGTATTGCGTGACTCCTTCAGTTTATTGTTTCTTACATTTTCTGAGAAAAGTGTTTGCTAAAAAGTTCTATCAATTTATCAATCCTACATTTACTATGATTGTGTTCTCCTGTGCATTGTTCACCTCATTGTCTATGAGCCTTTTTCATAAAATATACGCAGAACAAATTTCTGTGTAAATCATGCATGCAGTTATTATTGTGTAAACTGTAGTAATTTATTCAGTGTGTTAATATACATATGAATAGATTTACAATTTACATCGAAACTTGTTTGTTCACGCCCCGTGTCTTTAATCTCTAATCAGGTGTTGTTGTAGTGGTGGTGGTGGTGCGAGTTCAGTCTTTTCAAGTGTCTATAGTTCCTTGTTTCTGACGCTTATATTGTGTGTGCGTCAAATAAAGCAGCAATCCTTTTTCCATTGCTTTTGAGACCCAAAATGTTTCTAGGCGATTCTAATCTATTTTTAGTGCCTATGATTGAATAGTTGCAATGCAGTTTAGGTGGCATTATTGTGGCAATGAAAGGCATTTGACTAAACATGAGCCCAGTTCCAAACCACCATGACACCACTTCCCCTGAGGCCCTAAATGAAACCTGGCTAACCAGTCATCCAGAGAACAACAGGGATTTCCTAACTGCTGGTAAAGAAAAGAAAAAGTATTTGAGATCTGAGCTTCAAACCAAAAGCAGGACTCCACTATTTTAAACTTGTTTTACAGGTTGAATCAGATTGTTGAAACATTATTTCTGGGTCAGCCACATTCCAGTTGCTCAAACCTCTTCACACATTCATAATCACACACACACTGCATAAATAAAACCCCTCAAAGATTCCACAGTGTCACAAGACCAGAATTTCCAGCACTGTCAATACATACCTTCATCGACAATGTGTTTTTATGTCTTACAAATATAAACTTTTTCTTGTGATTGAACACAGTTGTTACTAATTCTGCTGAACTATAAGCAAATTAATGAATGTTTTTAAATATACATAATTTAGAATTGATAGCTATTACTGAGTTACATTATATATTACTGAAAATTGCAATCATAATAAATTAGTTATACATTTAAAAAAAGTAAATATTGGATAATATAAAAATCTATGTATTTTTCTGACGCTAATGTAAAAACACATTCTATATTAAAACAGTTTATATTCTACATACAATCTATAAAAACAAATAAATGCACACCTCTAAAAATTCTGGAAAAAAACAGCTGAGCTAATTAGATTTCTGATGTGGGCTTCGGTGGGAGAGAAAGAATGTGAAATCTCATGATGAACTCGACATAAAATCTGGGTAAAACGTTCTGGGTAAAAGTTCCAATAATTACCTTCTTTTTTAAACCACAAACAAGTCAATCAGCCACTTATCTTGGGTACAATATATCTACTGGAACAACACTGGTCTTTATTACAGCAAACATAAGGTGTAACGTTGCAGAATCCAGACGTTATGTGGCAACAGATGAGGACTGGTTGGCCTTTTATACACCCAGCAGATGTTAACGGTGAATGAGCTTTCTACATACAATCTATAAAAACAAATAAATGCACACCTCTAAAAATTCTGGAAAAAAACAGCTGAGCTAATTAGATTTCTGATGTGGGCTTCGGTGGGAGAGAAAGAATGTGAAATCTCATGATGAACTCGACATAAAATCTGGGTAAAACGTTCTGGGTAAAAGTTCCAATAATTACCTTCTTTTTTAAACCACAAACAAGTCAATCAGCCACTTATCTTGGGTACAATATATCTACTGGGACAACACTGGTCTTTATTACAGCAAACATAAGGTGTAACGTTGCAGAATCCAGACGTTATGTGGCAACAGATGAGGACTGGTTGGCCTTTTATACACCCAGCAGATGTTAACGGTGAATGAGCTTCTTTTTTTTTTTTTGTCAAATATGGTTTCATAAGGACAAACACACAATGACACACCCTTAAGTTACAATGAGAGAAAGCAATTTAAGCAAAGACAGCCCATCGCTAAGGTCCCAACATCCCAAACCCGACATTTTACAGCATTTACTGTACATTATGCAGAACTAGAGGAATTTCTCTTCTACATAACAACCTCACCTTCTCCAAATATCCTAAAATTTACATGCATACATACACACAAAGGTCTGTAAACATCACTCTTTAAGTTTGGAAGGAGATCGGTCTCTGTGCTTGTCTTGTAAGTGAGCTTAAAACAGGAATTTCTGGAGCAAGGCATTTAATATCCTGCTTAGATAACCTGGCTATATATGCTGCAGACTGTGGTATCAAACATTTCACACGCAGTTTCATAGTACAGCCTGCATGTGGTTCCTCATGGAGCTGAAAGTCTTGTGTGTGGGTTTCTGGCTCTTAGAGAACATTGCATAATCATCACAGACTCAGCGGAAAGCAGACCGACACTGGATTCTTTATGTGAAACACAAACACACACACACACACACACACACACACAGCCAAATCAAATTAGGAGACACTTTTGCTCATGGCTTGTTATCCTTACACACTCCCTTGCCCACAGATGAATCCATTTAGAAGCTTTATTTATCATTTTCCTTGGACACACAATCATTCACACTAGGTCGGTCTACAGGCTAATATTGTAATTCTAACTGGACCCAAAGACTTTGGATTTGTTTTAATGCTTTTGGTCTGTTTTAATGCTTGAAGTGTGTATAGATACATTAGGCTTTACTTTCTCTGCATAGATCCAGTTTATACTGTAGGTCTACAATCAAATTAATAATATGAGTGTAATATGAGTGAGTGCAAGAATAAGGCCTGTGTTGCGATCAATCACTTGCTTATCTTACCGAGTCCTCAGGGGGCCTGTTGATTTTTGACCACTCTACTGAAGGTCCCTTCACCTGCAGAAATCGGTGGAATAACTTCCTAAAGCCTTCAAAGTCCTTCTTAGACACCTGAGGAAGAGAGCAGGCAAAAATGTATGAATTATTGAGGAAGGTCCTTCATGTTTTCTCCTTCTGAGAAACAAATCATTTTCAGTCATTTAAACTCAACCTCTACATATTTTGGCAGATTATGCATCACTAGGCCGATCCAAGATATTTTCGTAACAGCAGTCAAACAATATGGTTTTTTAATAATCAGTACTTTAACTTTTACATTTGACTGTACATTTTTTTCCTTAGATTTTTTAGATTTAAAAACTAAGGGCATTGGCTGTCACCTTCCTCCGCTTAGTCACTGTTATTTGTTATGATTCTAGTCAGCATATTTAATTAAAAAAAAAAAAAAAAAATTCAGCATAAAAAAACAACCTGCCAGCATAACTTTCTAATCTTGTTTTGTACAATCTGGCAATTAAAACTCCTAAAGGCTTCTGAAATAATTAATACCCAGCTGTGAAAGATCACTGGGTCCTCAGGCCTCTCACTGAGCACATCATTAAAAATAAAACCTGTTTGATGAAAATCCATAAAACTCCTTGTGCCTGCTGAGAATTTAAAGTTCAATTGCTTTGTACTCTAATCAAAGTGTAACTTTGATAAATAAACCTGGAAAGAAGCTTGTGAGGCAACAGTTAACACTTAAGTAGTATTAAGTAGCACTTAACGAAATGCATTTGCCAAATAATATAGATTTAGGGTTGCCAGTGAAATGGATTGATTCTCGATACCAAAGCAAAAACTACTATGCTAATGTACACACACTTTTATTTATTTAAACTATTTTGAAAAATATTATAACAATATAATATAATCAATATAAATATACAAATCAGAACAGATCTGAAGGATCATGACAGTGAATCAGAGTAATGGCTGCTGAAAGTTCAGCCAAAGGAATATTTCAAAATATACATTCAAAAAAATTGTAATTACATTTCATAATATTACTGTTTTTACTGTATTTTTCTTCAAATAAATGCAGCCTTTCATAAACAATTACAGACCCCAAACTTTTGAACAGTATTAAAAATATATTTACATTGTAACATTTTATTAAATAAATAATAATGTTAATATTAATCAAGCAATATTTTTTGTTTGATTAATATTAATATTCCAATAATAAAATAGCAACAGGTCTAATCCACAGATCTGGTATTTTGACATTTGACATTAACTTAACTGACTAGGTTTGTATTCAATTCATCAAGCATTTTGACCAGAAAGTTCAATTGATTTGATTCAAATATTAATGTGAGAGTCAAAATCAGCCACCTATGATTCAGGAACGGTACAGATACAGTTGACTTGACAGACTGGTAATGTTACTTTAGAATCAATGTGTGACTGAAGTAATGGTGCTTTTGACATCTCGACTTAAAAGGCAGCTACAAGGAATTGCAGAGTGACAGTTTGTATGCATACACCTGGATGTCTTCATAAAAGTGGCACAACTATGTAAACTGTAATCAGACCATATCTCCACATCTCCTTATACATCATGCTTTATTTGAGCTAGCAGGGTGTGGGTTTTAATATGTCATTTGGCAGTACATGTTAGGGTGGGATCACGGGAGTCTGTGTAAAATGGAGAGGGAGGGACACAAGCGGTTAGTGTGTGTCACAGTGATGACGGCAAAGCCTGATTATTACCATATGGTGCTGAGGAAACACTGGGGTGGATAGCCAGAAAGCTCAGAGTTTTGCTATCTGACTTGCTCAAACTGACTCAAAACCGAGACGTTCAGTGGAAAAAGGAAAATGAAAGAAGGGGAAAAGATGAACAGAAGGAAGTGGGTTGGGGCTGAAGAGAGAAGATGCATCATGATGAAGCTAGTCTCATGGTGAGACTAATTAAACATCAGCTCAGCAGTGCAATGAAATCTCTCCTGTCACGTCATTCATCAGCTGCTGCACTCAGATGGCACCTAAAGAGGGTCCCTCTCGTTTTTCATCTTTGCTCCCTTCTTCATTCTAATGTGCACTGAAACTGTGGGACTACAAAGAATAAATTATGACTTAACTTTCTTATTAAACGTGCAGGCAGTAATTGTTCGTCATCATCAAGAAATTAGTATACTTTTGAAAAATGGGTTTAAAATTATGCATGCTCACCCTAGAAAATTCCAGTCATGACAGCAGTCTAATAAGAGCAGGTTTGTTTTACATAGTCACGTCATTCATCAGCTGCTGCACTCAGATGGCACCTAAAGAGGGTCCCTCTCGTTTTTCATCTTTGCTCCCTTCTTCATTCTAATGTGCACTGAAACTGTGGGACTACAAAGAATAAATTATGACTTAACTTTCTTATTAAACGTGCAGGCAGTAATTGTTCGTCTCATTAAGTTCTACACATCAAGAAATTAGTATACTTTTGAAAAATGGGTTTAAAATTATGCATGCTCACCCTAGAAAATTCCAGTCATGACAGCAGTCTAATAAGAGCAGGTTTGTTTTACATGGAGCAGGATTGCCTCCTGATCTGACATCTTGAGATCACATAACCAGCCAAATACTACTCTCTCTCTTTATCTCAGTAATCCCCCAAGTACATCCCCTTTTCGCTTGTGAAATAAGTTGTGGAATCTTGGCCGACGAGGAATATCAGTAATGAAAAACTTTTGCATGATGCTGAAACCATCATATGTTCCTGATCACACCTACACTACTATTCAACAGTTTAAGGTCAGTAAGATTTTTTTAAAGGGACAAATGCTGTCATATTGAACTGCCAATTCATCAAAGAATCCTGAAAATATATGGTTTCCTCAATAAGAAATGTTTCTTTTGCACCAAATCAGCATATTAGCTTTAAAGATCATGTCACACGGAAGACTGGTGTAATGGCTGCTACAAATTCAGCTTTGCCATCACCGGAATAAGTTACATTTTAAAATATATTAAAATAGAAAATAGTTAATTTAAATTGTAACAATATTTCACATTATTACTGTTTTTACTGTATTTTCAAAAACATTTTAAAGACCCCAAACTTTTGGCTGGTAGTGTACATAAATTATTCATGTAATAAAAAGGTAAATCAGTTAGCTGAATAAAAAAAAAATATGTTTAATTAATTAAAAATGCTTGTATCTCACCTCAGCTTTTGCACCTTTGGCTGTGCCTACAAGTTTTTCCAGCTCAGCGTGCATAGCGCTCTCCAGCTGCTGTCGCATCACTTCCTGAAACTGAGCCATCTTGTTGCTGTTGCTTGGTAACTCTTTACTCAGACCTACAATTAAAACCAAACACCTTAATGTTGAAGTTCTCATATTAACTTTACAATGAAAAAACCTCCTGACCTTCCTAAAAGACAGTTTAGTGATTTTCCTGCAAACAATCTACAGCAGGCCAATGAACAAACTATCACTTCAGGTCAAAATCGATTGAATTTCTGGTTCTCATAAGCATTAAAAACCTTTTGATCTAATGTCTTGTGTCTAAATACTTGACGCTACTTGAATACCTGTTTTGAAGACAAATGTAAATTGACTAAGAAACTAAAATATATAGGTCCCTACATAATTTCCTTACTGTTATTTGATAGTTTCAATGGTATCAATGAAGAATGGAGTCAGTGTGTTCAAATACAGTTTCTTAAAAAATGCTTTGAATCAAATTGATTTGTATAAATCTTACTTGCAGTGATAAGGAGACTGATAAGCAATATTAATATTTGTGCCGCTGCCTTGTGGTACACAATCAAAAGACTCCCATCCAAGAAGCCACGAAAGCATATATATGTTATCAGGAACATTTGCTGAGTGTAACACACACATCATCCACTGGGCTCAGGGTTAATTTGCTGTAAATCTGCCCATTTACACTGGCTGTAATGTAAGGTGTGACTCAGACGTCCTTGTTCTACCACAAACACCCTCCTTTACCCTTGAGTGAGTGGGTACAACAGAGAGGTTAAACTACATTCTGTTTGATATGGTTTATCCAATAGTAGATGCTGAGCTTGAGGTATGGGGAAGAGGAAAAGTCTAACTGTATTCCTTTTTATTATTATTTGTGGGCCATTTATTTGGTATAGAGGAAGAAAGGAAAGTAGGGGAGATATAAGTGTAACAGGATTCAGACTCCTATTTGCTTAAGACGAGCTCTTATATGTCACGAGCAAGTGCGTGACTACCTGATTGAATCCTGCTCGACCACATTTCATCAGTATGAACCCATTTGTTTCATTCTGCTGCCAGTGTGCCAAAAGTTATTCATCTGCTAACATGCTTCCTGGCATGTGACACTTAAAATCCAGTAAATGACGGTGTCAGCTGGCACTTTAAAAATGAAACCATTTCTGTTTTTCCCAGAATTCAGTTTTTCTCAGAATTGTCTAATACAGCAGCATTACGCTAACTTCTACCTACAAATAAAACTAAACAGTGGCTTGACTTTGATTTATAGTTTATTGGGCTGTTGGTCATTTATTTAGTTATTGAACAGACACTGTTATTCACAGCGATTCACAATATAGATATGGTCCCTCTGGAGGAACCAGTGTTAAAGAAGGCAGTGAAAATGTACAGTCTGCCAACAGGATAAAAGCAAGGGTTATTTTGCGTTAAAGACTGGCTGACCATACATTGTTCCACTTACACAGCTATTTATCAACTAAGTAAATAAAAGGACATGAAATATTGATTTGTGCTTCAATATATGTTACTATTTGAGAAGAAAGGAAATGGAGTGATGTAATACTTCTAGCACACTTAGGGGTATTTTGTAAAGGTACACTGTAAAACAAAATTGTCAGAATACCTAAATGTGCTAAAAATCTAAATTAATTGGTTTATGCAAGTCAAAAATATTTAAAACTATTAAAATAAAACATTTTATACTACCGAATCAACCTGATGACATTAGGTTACACCAGCAAAAGTAACTTTAAGGGTGAGTTCAGGTAGAAATAGCTCATTTTTGACAAAACGTTGGCAACTAATAAACAGCGCATAAGTGAGTGTGCAGTTATATTTTTTCTTTATTTAGTCTGCTCCTTTAACTTTCACCTCAAAAAGATATGCGTTTGTTTTACTATTTTATTGTTTTGCATTTGCACATTTCTTGCCGTGTTAAAAGTCTTTCAGAATGGTGCCTTTAGCAGTGTTGGATTCATATTATATGCCATTCACAAATGATTCTACCAACACATCAACAAATCATTTCTATATGTGTGCAGAAAGGTGTTCTTCATTCACAGAAAATAAAACATGAAAAGAACTTAAGAGGGGCATAAACTCTCAAAAGGCTGCTGTAATCAAACTCTGCACGTATCAAAGTTCAACCGCACACTGTACATTGTGCACAGAAAGGCAACCCTAAATACAGTGGGGTCCAAAAGTCTGAAACCACTGGTGAAAATGCTCCATGCTTCAATGCTTTCATTAAAAATTATAATATGAGCATAAAAATTGTATTGAAAATGTACATTTGTATGTCCCTCTTTTGCTTTGATGGCCTTAGTGCTCAAACTCAAACCCCAGAAGTTTAAAAGTGTAAAATGTGATGGTCATGTTCTCCAGCATGATTTGAGAATGATCCAAAGAGCATATTGAGGAAGCAAGAACATCTCACCATCTGTACACTAGGAGTTCACAAGATCAATTTCACAAAATGGCTTATTTGAAAGTGACCCATAAAAAAGCCAGAATCTTGTTAATGATTTACACTATCACTCAGGCCATTAACATTTTTTATTTTTTAGAAAAATGTACACTTTTATTCAGCAGGAATTCATTAAATTGATCAAAAGTGACCGTGAAGGCATTTATAATGCCTTCTATTTCTATCTAAAACTAAATATTATATTTCAAATAAATGCTGTTCTTTTACACTTTCTGTTAGTCAAAGATTCCAGAAAAAAAGCATCATGGTTTCCACAAAAAAACACAGGTATAATTTACATTTTAAAATAGATTTAAATAGCCTAACATTTCACAGTAGTATGTTTTTAAATGTATTTTTGAACATATAAATGCAGCCTTTGTGAGCATAAGAAACTTTAAAAACCATTAAAGAATCTTACTAAACCCAAAACTTTTAACAGTGTATGCCGCAATGTTTTGTTGTATTATTTTCAAAATCCTAAAACTTTTGATTTATTTCCAGGTTTAAATTGGATTGCATATCTTGGATTTTCAATGTGACTTCATACTTTTGTACCCCACCGCCCTACATTGAAACACTGCCGGCGACCGCATACAGTCACAGAAGTCAGTCTCCCCTGTAATGTGTGTTTAATGTCAAATCTCTTTAAAATTACAGACATTGTCAGGCCAAATGAATAGCTGTCAAGAGAACCAAACCTGTGGTCTGACAGCCAAACCAAAGCGAGGAATGGACAGTCTGGAAAGGTCTGGGGTTTACAAAATGCTCTCTATAAACCCTTCCATTTCTGCAACTTTCCCAGTGTATCAGTCAGCATTGACTGAGGGGTCCATTCAGCTCTCACTCTCATCAGAATTCAACTGACAGCTTGTACATGGTGCAGTAAGACCCAGTTGATCACTAGATACCAGTAGGTATCATCTAATTAATTAAGTTATATCCAGAGAACCAATACAACCTTTAAAGTACTTAATGAGCAAGTATAAAACAGCAAAACTAGGACTTATGAACGTTCTTACCTTCAATGTAAAGCGACATAGTCTCGGTGCTCATAACTCTATGAAATGCAGTTCGGCTAAATATCACAACAATAATCCTGTTTTTTTTCTCCCCACCTAATCCAGTTCAAGTCACGGGAAAAAACAGCAACATAGATAAGTCCAGTCGGGATTTGAGGCTTATTGGTAGTAGTAATAATAAGACAGAAGGTCAGCTGATCGATTCTCTCATTCTGTTCAAGAGCGCTTTCATCTGGCGTTCATGCGCTTTTAAATGAACCATCTCTCCCTCTCTTTCTCTCCTCCCACTGACTATCGAGTAACAGGGTGAATAATAAACGACTGTCTCGACGACCTTTACTCGCGTGTGCGTTTATTGCTCAAAGGAGACGGTGTGTTGTATTAAAATGTGAAGTGATTATGTGCATCTCTCTGTGCTCAGCCCCTTTGGTCCGTCATGATTCAACGCGTCACGTTACAATCCAGCAGCACTTCCTTGATCACGTCCACCCGGTTCTGGTCGTCTTAGGATCATTTCTAAGATTTTTAGAGTCCGTTTTGTTTACTTTATCCGGGGGAAATGAAACGGTTTTATTGTACGAAATGAAATGTCAGTGGCTACAGTGGTATTATTTAGTATGGACTGTACGCGTTGTTGCAGTATTTTCGCCCTTGGAAGCACAGAGCAGCGACGTTCTCCTCTCTGTGTAGACGCCTGACGTTATGTTGTGGCTTCGAAAAAACGTCGCTTTTTAACGTGGTTTAGGAGTTAGGAACACGGCAGAGAAAGTGGTTCCCTGGCGTTATAGTATTATAAATGCAAAGCGAATGTGAACGTAGATTTGAAATGTCTTACTCTGAAGGCTGGAAGATGCTGTCGGGGAGCTGCTAAAGGTTGTTCCGGAACAGCGACGTGTTTCCCTCTCTGACCAACCAACTTTCTCCTCTCAGAAACAGCCGTGCGGGGTCACTGAAACACTGCGGAAGTGCTTCGCTAAAAACATTTAGAAACATCCCGAACATCATACGTTAAATTAAAAGAACTGCTTAGAAAGCAACACCTTTTCCCCCGTTTTTAATAGTCATTATTGTGATATCGCTCTGTCTTGAGATTCTGATTGAATGTATCAGTTAACACTCAAATGTTATCATATTACAAGATACAGCAGAACTGGGTTTATTTATTTATTTAGTAAAAAAAAAGCAAGGTACGACAAACATTGCAGTAGATTGAATTCCAAAGGGAAAACGTAAACTCGCTGTAACCAATGAGAGCGCTGTATTTCAGAGCGGCGCATCTTATTGGCGGAGTGCAGTCGGACTGCAGTGTTGCCATGTGCTCTTATTATAATTGATTTGTGGACTCCCATTTAATGAAATCACTTATAAATAGAAGCTTTGCTGGGTTGCGATTTGTTAGCTTATTTGTAGAATACACTCGCTTAATTGGGGACTTCTTATACAATTATTCGTAGTACAATTATATACCCCAGTAAAACATTGTCTATCAAAAACAGCATCAAACACACCTACCTATTAACCATTATCTAAGACTAAGTAATTATTAAATATTTTCTCCATTGTTAATAGGTGTCTGTATTTATTAACTTAGAGGGCAAGTTTTCTATTAAACCACGTCAATTTTTTTGTAGAAATATTTAATTTAAGACATCGCAAATTTTGGCCTTGGTTTTTTTATCGAGATTTGGCAACACAGACGGCAATGCCACGTCTGCAACCTCACACCAATGACCTTGCAGGACAGAACGATCAGCACTCCTTTCGTACAGCGCATGTAATGTGTTGCAAGATACAGTATGTACAATATTCAGTATTTCTAAGTAAGGTTCAGAAACGAAAAAAATTATTTTGACTCTAAACACTACATATGTCAATGAATTGACGGTAATAGACAATTTTGGTTATTATTCATTGTAAACCAGAGTGTGCAAAAGAATGTTTTAGTACTGTTAATATACAAAAATAATGTATCATAATAATAAGTGCAATAATGCATTTTAATGTCTGGGTTTTATTGCAGGATTCTACATATAAACATCAGTTACAGTAACCACACTGCCAGAGGAATTTAATTACAACAAGAAACATTCCTTGATCATTTCTGACTCCTGTCAGATATGTAATAGCTGAAATTTCAGTCTGGACAATAACACAATGACACAGAAAGACCTAATCCATGTACTCTGAATCCTTTCCAGGCTTTAGTCCTCCTTTAAGCAATTCTGGATTGGAAAGGGCAGTCTAGAAATAATTAAAATCTTGTTTTAGACTACCTTTTCTCTTTACATGAAAGCTGTGCTCTGGTGGAAGACCAAAAACAAGAAAGGAAACAACCAAAGTCCCTGTTAAACAGCTGGACTAGATTCCAATTCTGAATTATCAGACAAAATCCAGCTGAACAAGTTTAGGAAATTCAAGTACATATAGTTCTATTATTTGTGTAACAGTTTCAGGGGAAGAAAAAGATTTTCAGGAGTGTTTTACAAACGTGCTTTTGGAGTTTTCTGGGCATCTAAGAGTGGGTTTCTAGTCACACACCCAAGAAAGAGACAGCGGTGTCTCTTTCCTCCACTAATTCAGTTGATGTTGCGTCCATCTTTGCTCTTGAGAAGTCATTGATGACCAGGCCTTCAACAATCTTCCAGGTCTTATCCTGAAATAAAAGACAAATATCTTGAAAGGGTGGCTAAAATCCAGCATTCTCTAGTTGAGCTTGATAAATAGATGTAAATGTGTGTGGAACAGATTACTGTGTAAGGAACCGATATCAGGCATAGATTTGGGGAATTTTTAATGACAAACCTTGATTGAAACAGGGAATGAGTAAATGAGGTCCTCAGGTACTCCATAAGGGTTTCCAGTGGAATAGACACCCATAGAGATGAACTCAGCCTATAAAACAAACACATAAGCAGTTCAGATCAAATCAGCAGTTCTTCATAAATCTGTACAGCATTAGTCCAAATAAAGCTGTTGCCTTGTGTGGAACATCACAGAATAAGTAGAGAACACTTGCAACCTTCATTAGACACCATCATATTATCCAATCTTCATATTGCACATAAAATTACATGTAGATGAGTAAATACTTAATGAGCAACTCCCATGGTGTTTGTGTGGGATGTCGTTGTGCATTTCTATTTAATATTGCTTGGCTTTTTAGTTTTATAGTGCCATCACGCTTCTTCATGACATTTTAAAAGGAGGACTGTTTTACCAATTTAGGACTTTTTTCCCCCCTTGTGTCTTCCCCTGTTTATTATTTGATTTTGAGCCTCCGTTTGTCTAAAATGACTGGTATGTACAACATTTTAAAGTGGAAATCCTCCACACCTGATGCAATAAAATACCTACAGAAGTAGTTCTGTAAATGACTTAAATATTACATTTAATAAATTAAAAATTAATAGTTTTTTTTTAGATATATTACATTTTTTAACTCTAAATTATAATGCTAAAAAAACTCATTTTAAACATAAACCCAAATCATCTTTTTTCCCATCAATAACTATTGATTTTACTGAAGAACATATAGTTCTTTGAAATTCAATATATCAATACTTTGTTTTTACACTCTTAAAAACTGTTTGAAAATAAGCAACTGTCATGACTACAGCAGAAATATATTGTGTTGGACAGTGGCAGGCCTTTGAGTCAAAAAGGTTGAGAACCACTGATCTACAGAGAAAACAATGCATATTTTAACCAATACAGAGATGAAATATTGGTCTCAGAACAGTCTAAAACCAATGTCTGCGTGAATTGTAAAAAGTTGACCTCGGCAGTGCCTGTCCAGATGTCTCTCATGTGGTCACAGATGGCCTTGGCCGCTGACATGGCACTGGAGAGCTTCCTGGCTTTAATGACTGCAGCACCACGCTGCTGCACTGTCTGAGAAACAGAGAGGAAGAGTGGAATAACCACAGAAAGAGTTTGATCATATCCCTCCAATCAGTAGTCATATGCAAAGTATATTAATAATGTTGCTACAACAGACCTAACTGTCTTATTACTCAATGTCATACACATGAATGCTGATAAACATAATTGCTCTTCCTTACACAGTAATGTGGAATAGTAAATAGGCCAACAGTGACCTCTACAGGAAGAGGAAGCCACAGCAGACAGCACTTACAGAAATGAAATCTCCTTTTAGCCAGGCATCGTCCTTCACTGCATCAAAGGCAGTCACGTCCTTCCCCTGCACATTCACCTTGCAGTGGTGGACGTCAGGGTACTGCGTAGATGAATGATTTCCCCAGATGATCACATTCTTCACAACGTTTGCTGAAATGCCACAACGTGTTGCCACCTAGAGGACACATTGTGTGGTACAAGTTAGTGTGAAAATTAGGCATACATTGAAGTATTTCACCTCTTTGTATTGGTGGGCCATCCAGCAAAGGGCTGTTTTACCTGAGAGCAAGCCCTGTTGTGATCCAGTCGCGTCAGACAGGAGAAATTCTCTTTGGGGATGGATGGGGCGGATTTGGCCGCAATCAGACAGTTAGTGTTGGCTGGGTTACCAACAACTAGAACCTGCATATTAAAACATATTGCTTTTAAATTAGCTTCACTTCATTATATTTGCTCTTAATTAGGTAACGGTCATTATCCTGTTATTCACCTTGACTGTTTTCTTTGCATACTTGTCAAGCGCCTGCCCCTGGGACTTAAAGATGGCAACGTTAGCCTTCAGTAGATCCTTTCTCTCCATGCCCTCTCTTCTTGGCATGGATCCCACCAGGATGGCAGCATCCAAATCTTTGAATGCAATATCCTCTTTATCAGTGGGGATGACCTCTACAACAAAAGGCACAGACAGTGGCATTAAAATAGATTGAGGGTAAACAACACCAGCAACATCAGGGAGTCACAAGACAACACACGAGAAACTCCGAAAATAAAGAACCTGGGTAATGTGAAAGACTGGTTGACTGTTTTTAATATATTATAATATATTACAATACATTGTATTATGAAATCATCATAGTTTTGCTTAAAAAAAACAGTCTTTTAATATATTAGATATTTTAATAGCACATTAATCCTACACAATCCTGCCAAAAATTCCTAATTTTCATTAAATGTGAATTTGTGAAATAATAATTGAAAGATTATTATTATAATTATGTATTGTTTAAGTTAAGTATTTTTATATCAGGTAGGCAATATTTGTTGAACTGCCATATATTTATTACAAGTTAAATACGCATATTATGTGTATTTACTACGTATAAAACAATTCAAATGTGCAGGAGGATGATTGTCATGCATTTAACGTCACAATGCATACATGCATACAAACATATATACATTTATACAGTGGCTTGATTTTGTTTATCCATCCAGATTGGGCCTCCTGAATTTTTGGTTGCTGATTCCATGCACTTGACAGGTCACATACTGTCAACCTTCCCACATCATCCTGGGATGGGAACTACAATCCTAAATTTAGCTGCCCTTTCAGCTGGGGATCATACAGGCAGTCAATCAGATTGCTCTGAGCTCTTGTCATTTGTGCAGTGAAAACACAGGCCTTTAAGACTGCATGGCTGGCACAAAGACCACAGGATACAGGGCCTCATGACACTCCATTCTGTATGTATGTGTGTGTATGTGTACCTCTCAGAATTGGGAGAGCACAGTCCTGCAGCTCCATAACGACACCCTCCAGAACAGGCAACATGGGAGTGATGTCCAACAGAAGCAAAACGAGAGGCTGAAAGTGAGAATTGTGAACATTAGTGCATGTCTTGCATAACTAAATGGTGTTCCTGTGGCTCAGTGGTAGAGCATTGAGTTAGAAGCACAAAAGGTCGTGGGTTCGATTCACAGAGAACACGCATACTGGTAAAAAATGTATAGTCTGAATGCACTGTAAGTCGCTTTGGATAAAAGCGTCTGCTAAATGCATAAATTATGAATTGTTATTAATTAATTATAACTGTCATAATATGGTTTTGGTTTTGCAATAATCTCATCAGCTGTTGAAGACATATATGGTGCCTTTTCCTGGAATTAGCTAAACAGCATGCTAAATGATACAACAGACTTTAATTGGATGTGACGGGACATTGCGTAAGCCAAATCCTGCCCCTACCTGATCTTTACCGAAGACATCTCCCTTTGCAATGCTGTATAGCAGAGAGTATGCGATCTGCCCTGCGGCGCCGGTCACCAGGACCCTAATAGGCTCAGCCTACAGCAAAACAAGAGAGATAGAATTATAAACAATAGATGTAAGTTAGCATAGAATATAAAAGTCTTATTACAACAACCACTCAGGACAGACACGCTTAGGAGGCCCACCACGTTAGAACATATAAATAGTCCTGGCAAACTCTGCCAGACCTCAGAATGACTTGCTGTGTGGGATATTTTTAAACCAAGAGACATTTATACATTTCTTCAATGAACTCACTTTCACTATTTGGCACTTCTGCAGAAACATTCGTTTGTTGCAAATGAATGTATCTGTATTATATTCAGAATAGTCTAATCCATTATTTTTTATTTTACACAGAATAGATGATAATCTATTCGATAATACACCTCAAAATGCTCTTAACGGTTTGATATAAGAAATATCACATGCAAACATAAATGCTTAACTGTTATATTCCAACAGGTGTTTTAATCATCACTAATGCTAGTCTTGGTACTAACTTGCATATAACAGTTCAGCAAAAGATAAGTTCTGCTGTAATTCTTAAAGTCTAATTAAACTTCGACACTGATTTCCAAAGCCTTGGGCCACTTCACAATTACATTGTCATACTTTGACAGTAAAACTTATTTTCATATCAATGCAAGTCGGAATAGTAATTTTCTTACCATTTTCAGCTTGTGGAGGATGACAGCTGCTCTCCCACTACTCGGGTGATTGCGGAGGTCACCCCTATTTTCCTCACGAGGCAACAAGTTGCCGGGGCACCTGCGTTTCAAGTGCCTTCTGGGAAATTTAGTTTTTAGTGGCGCTAAAGGAGTTCACTTTGTTGAAATAAAAACTACAGTTCCTACAAGTCACTACAATAAATCACAAACTAATAGATTCCTCTTCCATGAGTCGTGTATGGGACGTCCGACTTATTTCAGCGAATCGGTTCTTTCGAGCAGTTCGTTTCAAAGAACCGATACGAAAGACTGTTGTCGGGTCATTAAAACATAGTTTTAACTTAAATATATTTTGCATTTAAAATAAAAAATACAAAAATGCTTTTGCACTTTTAATTAATACTACATATTTCAGAATGTTTTATTTATAGCCTTTATATAGCGTTTTTAAAAATAGATTATTTATACCTTTTTTTTATCCCTGACTCTCAAAAAAGATTCACTAGGGCATTTAATTTGAAAGATTCAGTAATTTGAAGATTATTGTGCGTGATAAATATAATTTGCTCACAAAAATAACATAATAAAGCAGTTTATGCGAAATAAATGCACTTAGTTTAAATATTTGTGTAAGTTCAATTTGGACAGTAAAGTATTAATGGAAAATAACCACAACATTCCTCGTAAAGACAATGTAATATGTTAAGAATCGATCGGGTTTCTGAATTCATGTAAATAGGATCCCAATCCTGATCCCGACTAAAGGAACAACCCGGAAGATATTAGAGTAACGTAACGTTTGGAAAACAACGCGGGAGAAAAGTAAACTTGATGGAGAGTTGCGTCCGTTGCTTGGACACTCTTGAAATCATGAACATGTCAATGGTTAGCAACAGCTAACAATCCCTAAAAAATATCGTGTGTAATATTTAAAAGTTACATAAGTGAAAGAGATCGCGTTTAACTGCGACAATTTTATTTATGCTTGTATTTTCCTGAAGTTATAAGTTATTCATTTGTAGTCGTCTGGCAACACACTTAGACAGCAGCACCTGCGGCATCAATTCAGTCATCTGGAGATCAGCAGATTATTTGTGAATTAACCGTTAACCGGTAAGTCCACGAATGATGCGAGAGTCAGAGTATACTGTGCACTGGAGTATTTCAGATTGGTGAATCAAACGTGTGTGATAAATTAGATGTATTTGTTTTAGCCGTTGTACAGCGCAAACCAATGGGTTGTTAAGTAGTATTTTCTCCTATCACCCGAAAAAATCTACAATTTCCGTTGTGAGATGTTTCGGAATTCCGCGACTTCCACCCCCTCGGCCTGGTTCAGCTGACCGGATAGGGTTCACTGTTGTCGGCTTGTAGGAGTAAAGACGATTTCACGAGAGTGTGGAAAATATTAGTGGACATGTGTTCTGTGCCATTAGATGGACTACAGACCTATTATTATTATTAGTTGTATTCTAGATAACACAAGTAATTAATTTTTGTTAGTTTGAGACTAACAAGGACAGAGATATAAATGAAATAGTGTATGAAGTTACAGTCAGAAACTATCAAAACTAGGTTATATCTTATATCCCCTCTTTATACAAACTTATGATACCATATTTCCCTATTCTGAAAAAATATTTTCAGTTAGTAAGGAGAATTGTCCGTTTCTTTAAAGTCTAGTATAACATTCATAAAATTGAAATGCAAGTTTAGAAAATACAGCCAAGAGTAGCTATTTGATTATCACACAGTATATCTTGTTATGATATTTGTATTTCGCTGTCTCCTAGGTTGAGAGGGTGTGGGGTGCTGTGTGTGTACATTAAGGAGGAAAAAAATAAACTTAAATGATTTTAGCAAATGGCTGCAATATAACAAAGAGTGAAAAATTTAAGGGGGTCTGAATACTTTCCGTACCCACTGTAGGGTCTCTGTATCAGTTCAGTGCTGTAGGGACCACTGGTTTGGGTGAGATAGATGATCTCTCTGCTGCATTTTACATGAACTCATTACAGGCTCATTACAAACCGCCTGACAAAGGAGCTGAGGATAATGTTGCTTCCTTATGAGATGTCCACACAGAGAACAACACCAAACACTCTTCTCCAAAACACAGAGAGGAGATGGCAAGCTTTCAGTTTATGAGTCCTTTGCCATTCTGTTTAACAATTGCAGTCAGATTTCTGCTTATAGTTTTTGACAATCAATTATTTTTGGAATAGAATATCATAATAGAATATTTTATAAGACATTCTTAAAAATGTCTGAGCCTCCCTATACCTCCCTGTCGTTCTTATATTCTCTTTCTCTCTCCCTCAGGCTCTTTCATTGACACTGTGTATCGTGAGACTGGTGTTTAATAACACCTTCAGTTTTCTGTAAAAAGGGAAGTGTGCTATACCTACACAATACATATTTTTATTCTGAAATAAATTTAGTCAGATACTGAAGTAAGAAAGTTTTAATTTAACTTGATTTAATCATTTTACATTTTACGCTGATTTGAAAGATATTGTAGTACTGATGTTGAATAAAACATAATTAAATAATAGTTATCAATAATTAAATTAAATCAGATTGTTTATGTGTTGACATTAATAAATTATATGCAATTAAAAACAAATAAAATTGTATTAATTAAATATTTGAAAGTTTATTATAGACTTATTAAAGATGGATTTATCTTATGTTCATAACAGTTTTAAGCATTTGTTCTTTAAACGTATTTAACCTTTAAATCACATAACCTTTGCTCTTAACCATGACAGGATTGTCAAACCAGTAAATACAGTTTTGAAATATTTTAATAGTGCAGTATCAGATTGCACACTGTGAAGACTGAAATTCTAGAATAATCCAGACCTGCTTCAACAGGCCCCCATTTCAGACAACTATTTCCATGTCAGACTAAAAATTAAACCGTAATCAGTCAAATTAAATGATTAATAACAGATGAAGTAATATTTAGTCTGACTGACTGCCTATATATTTGTTTTGCACCCCATGAATAGCAGTGAATTTTTATTTGTATGAAGCACTAATATCAAGCATTTGTGAGATGTTTTTTGTTTATTAATTTCTCAACCATTCAGTACTCTTAGTTCAGATAAATAATAAGCTGACTGTTTTCAGACATCTCTTTGTGGATTAAAAAGTGATATCTCAGCTGTCATGTTTTAGATGTTGTCCCTGATTCAGTGCACCTCTATCAACTCATGCTCTAGTGACTTTAGATGGTTTCTGCACTTTGTCCTCCCCTTTTTTTTTGTTGTAAACGTGCTGTTTTTCACAGATTTTGTGAACCTGCATTGTTCATGTCATGTCAGTGGGAATGTTTGTTATTGTGTCTAATGCACACGCTGTACCTGGTGACAGAAGGATATTCATGGTCTGTGCAGAGAGAGAAAATCAAAACAATACCTGTGAGGGATTTGAGAACATCTGCACTCTGTGACCTCATCAAACTATTCCTCTGAATAAAGAGATGCATTGTGGGATGTTATCATTTAAGTGCCTGAGTGAGCTAAGAAGAGGGTAAGGACGAAAATATTGTGGGTTTGGATGAGAGTAATATAACCTGAGGTCAGACCAACTACATAACATTTTGGACAGTGAAGTGAGATATGTTTGACAATTTTTATTTTTAAGGCATTGTGTTTATATATACTGTGCATACCTGGGCCAATATCTGAATATTCTGAAATATATAAAAAATGTACACTACCGTCTAAAAGTTTTGGGGACAGATTTTTTTCTGAAAGCAATTAATACATTTATTCAGGACGGATACATTAAATTTCAAATAAATGCTGTTTGTTTGAACTTTCTGTTCATCAAAGAATTTCCACAAAAATATTAACTTTCAGCATTGATACTAAGAAGTGTGACATTAAAGACTGGAGTAATGGCTACTGAAAGTTCAGCTTTGCTATTACAGGGATAAATTACATTTTAAAATATATTAAAATACTAAAATACTTATTTTAAATTGTATAAATGTTTCACAATTTAGCAGTTTTTACTGTATTTTTAATCAAATACATGCAGCCTTGGTGAGCACAGGAGATATGTTTTTAAAAAAATTAATGAAACTTTTGAACGGTAGTGTACATAAAACATGAAAGAGAACAATGGAGCATTTTTAGCCCCATTTTTTAATATCTGTAGCATTTTTTCAGTTTCAGTGCAATGGCATGTTTACTCATTGTCTCAGCAAGGTCATGGCATGTAAATTCATTGTATTATAGCATCAACTCTCCATAGTTGTTGGTGTTTTTTGTTTTGTTTTTAACTGAAACCACTGGTATTCACCCATAGAAATGACAGAACTGGCACTATAGCAGTATGAAAGTGCCAAGTATTATGTGTATATGGATGGTTTGTAATCCATGTTGATTGGATTAAGATTTACATACCCTTATTTTTGTGATTTATAAATCTTTTTATGACCTCTATATCACAGTGATCTGCTTTATTCAAAGGCGGTTGTATCTGTTGGTGATCTGGTACTGCCTGCCAGTGACTCGCCAAAATCCTTTACCAGACATCTATTATCTCTTTTCCATTGTCTGTTCGCAAAATCCGTCTTGATAATATGACATGTCTCAATGGGGTTACGTGAGAACTGTGATGTCCATCCTTTAGATGTTTGCTTGCATTCTCATGAGTTTATTTCTTGGCATGATTTTAGATGATTTGTCTAGTGCCCAGAGTTTGAATTGCAGTACTGTTTTATGAACGTTAGGTGCCAGTGTAGCACTAGTTTTGTAGCGTAATTCCTATAACAAACATAAATGCAAGCAATCAATAAACAAGAATCACCTTAAAGAGTTTGAAACTTTATATTCCACAAATCAATGAATGGTTTCATTTTAATTGCTCTCATTTTCAATTTATGCTTGTTTGGACTTTTGAAAGCACTACATTTAGTTCCAGGCCCTTGAAACCTGACTGGAAGTAATTGAGTGAGCGTTATTTAGTTTCTCCTCCTTCAGGGGTTTTAAAGACAGACGTATTTCAAGTTGTCACATTGTTTTACAAATGTACAGCTGGGTTCTCCTGGCTCGTGATCATTCTAAGTGCTCTTTGATTTAGCTTCAAACAACAAAGCCCTCAGGAGTATTTACTCAAGAATGCTTTTTCAACCCCAGACTTCCCCATGCCTGTCAACTACACACTCTGTCAGCCTCAAACTTTCCCATGCCTGGCAGCCACACACACACACACACACACACACACACTCTGATCAAAGTGAAAGCACACACTTCACCTGCTTATAATGCAGCCCCACCCTCCAGCTGTCAATCACCCTGCCTTTCCTCTTCAATGTCTCATAAACACGCCATAAAATCCATTTTGAAATCAAAGTGCTGAGATATTGATGTTAACTTAATTTGACAGCACATATAATGTGCCTTTTCCCTAACATAAGGGTACATTTGATGTTTACGCAACAATAATGTAAAACAAAATTAGATAAAATATAATAAAAAATTTTAAAAATGTTTTTTACATGTTGTATATTTTGTTATTATTAATTATGTTTTGTTTATATGTATGTGTACACATGTATATACATACACAAAGGCTATAAGTATGTATATGCAAGAGCTTTGGAAAGAGCTTTAAAAAATTATTTTTTTTACTTTTTAAAAAAAAATTACTTTTTAAAAAAAAACATTTTATTAAATATGTTTGATTTATTATAAACATAATTTTATTTATATGCCAATCTTTATATGGGTAGTTGACATGAAGTGTCAAGCAGTTTTTTCTGTCTGCATTATATTTCAGCAAAAACTCTTGTAAGAAAATATTAATTAACATATTACAAATTAAGTAACATATTACATGGAATGTTTATACTTGCAAAGATTAATTTGTCACACACCAGATTGCAAACCAAAAAAAAAAGGAAACTAATAAAAACAATGAAATATATAGGCAATTTAAAACTAGAAAAACATGTTCCCTAAATGTACACTTGAACATATGTTAATTTTAACCTAAAATGTTGATTTTGAATGGAAAAAAAGGTAATTGACATCTTAAATTTTAGTTCCTTTATATGACAATTTATAATAATATTTTTATAGTAATTATATATTTAGATCTATATGTTAATAATGATGTATAATATTAAAGTGATAAATAGCAGGCCTTAGAACAGTTTTATCTAGATCACAAAATGACTGGTGAACTGGCACTTGCCTAAAGGAATCTGGTAATTTGTAGTTCCCTCTTCATTGCAGTGGAGGGTGCTGATGGGCCACACATGACCCACATCAATGCTGCATTGTGTTTGGTCTTTGGCTCCTGTCTTTTTTGTTGTTGTTGCTTGCTTCAACGATGCTCTTCTTAGAGTCCTACACATCCACTGCACTCATCTAAAGGAGGGAATCATTGCCTTAGGGATCAGAGTGTTGTTCAAGTCGGCCTTTCTGTTTGATTGTAGCTGTCCAGCAATCAAAACACGTTGCATTAATTCAAATCCCTTAAACTGGACAGGCAGTCCTGGCCTTCACACTCTCCTGCACAATGGTGAGAAATGGAGAAATAGAGAGAAAATGAGCAATCTGGACCAGCTCCTGAGTTTGAGGTTTGTTTTTCTGTTCGTGTCTCTCTCAGTCAGTGTAGGGATTAGGCCTGTTGCCGTGTCCTAAGTTACCGTACAGATGTTAGCTGGGATAGCGTTGTCATGCCATCCACAGCCTCCTGTCTGGATTGATGGGCTAGCTGGGTCCTCCAAAAAAGCTTGCTTGCGTGTATGCAGGTGTGTGTGGTTTGGGATGAGTAGTATAATTTGTCAGACAAAAAGGCTATACTTGATAGTCAAGTACAAACAGTTTAGACTCTTTCAGTCATCTGTGTTTGCTTGTGCCATGTTGTGCCTCTTTTTGTGCTAAAAATATAGTCATCAAAGTATATACTGATTTAGCAGTGTTGAAATGTTCAGCTCAAATATCTGTTTTCTGTTTAAGTAGGTCTTTATGTGTTTGTATAGACAGTGCCTGGCTGTATGGGAGTTGATAGATTTAAGCTACAGTATAATGGTCTGTTTGCCTTTGTGGAAACTCTTAAACCAGATGTAACATAAAGGGATGTTTTTTCTTAAAGGGGTCCTATTATGCTTTTTCACTTTTTGAATTGTATTCAGTGTGTATTGTGTATGTTTGGGCATAAAGAAGATCTACAAAGTAACAAATCTCAAAGTCCACTCCAAAGGGAGATATTTCGTTTAAAAAAAATCCCTTTTCAAGAACCACAGCGAACGGCTCGTTTGGACTGCAGCATTGTTTTTCGGGTTTTGTGACATCACAAAGCGGTCCATTAGAATATCATTAAAATAATTCCCGCCTACACAAATTAGAATGGTTGGGAGTGGGGAGGGGCGAGGACGTGGTTAGAGCGCTTGGTTGAGTGCATCAGACAAGACAACGATGAAGAAGTGCTGCTGTAGCGTCAAGTTTTGCAAGTTATCACACATGCACCTGAATAATTATGTATGTAAATATGTATGTTACAATTATGAAAACGTTTTTATAATAAATTGCTGAGCCTGACAGTACAATACTGAACAATGATGTAATCTGCAGAATTTATGAGACTACAGTGTTTCCCATACATTGAGTGTGGGTGTTTTTATATCACTGTATTTCTGAAGGAAACCGACTGTCTTCAGAAAATTGGATGTCATTTTCATTTAATCTTGCATGTAATGTCTGAAAAAACAGCGTTTGTGAGCTGAGCCCTACTTTGTGTACAGCGTTACCAAGGAAACCTTGATCTCTACCACTCCAACAGCGCCTCCTGCTGCCAGCACAAATAGAGAGTAAGTCTGTGGGGACTGGACTATAGTATAAATAAATTCAACTGTGTAACAGTTTCACTACGATTCATGTTAGAATGTTAGAATTAAAGAACAATAAACATAATACATATGCACTTATCTGAACATAGTAAATGCAGTTATTTTTAAGCGGTTGTTGACATCCTGTCTAAAACGTGATTTAGCCAAAAAAACAATAACGTTACACTCTAATATATCTTGCAATATCCGTGCGTGCAAAGGTTCTACGCGATCCTCTTGTTCAATATTCTTGAGGTCTGAATCCGGCTCAAATTAAAGCAATATTGAGCAGACCGAACATGCTGCTTTGTCAAGGGGCGGGGCAGTACTGAAACACTGTCTAAGCTGTTCGCCAATCACAACGCACTGGGACAGCTAACCAATCACAACACATTTCGTTTTTTCGGAAGGCGGGCCTTCGTCAAAGGCCAGACTGGGGAGAAAGGTATTGCAATCATGTAAATTATGTGAAAAATAATGTTTTTCGAACCACCAAGCATGAGAGCATGTTCTATCTAGTACACCCCCAAAACAAAATCAAGACTTTGTAAAAGAGCATAATAGGACCCCTTTAAAGGGGTCATATGATGTTGCTAAAAAGAACATTATGTTGTGTATTTGGTGTAATGCAATGTTTATGCGGTTTAAGGTAAAAAAAAAACATTATTTTCCACATACTGTACATTATTGATTCTCCTCTATGCCCTGCCTATCTGAAACGTGTTGATTTTTACAAACTCATCGTTCTGAAAAGCAAGGTGTACGCTGATTGGCCAGCTATCCAGTGCGTTGTGATTGGCTGAATACCTCAAGCGTGTGACGGAAATGTTATACCCCTTAACATACTGTGACGCCGTCTCCCGACACGGCGAGACAAAACCAATAAAACCCATTACAAACGAGGCATTTGTTGCATCCAGTGGGGACATAATTACTGATTATAATGACTTATACTGTGTTTTTACGCGTTGTGTATCGCGCCGCGTAAACATAAAACCATATCTGCATTTGTGATCGGAGAAATGACAAACAACAAGCGCTACTCTACACTGCTTAAAACTTTCGTTTGAATCATCAGTGGTAAATTCTTTAAATATAAAAAATTTACTTACAGGCTGTGAGTCAGAAGCGCCAGACTGTCCTTGCAAAGTTGGAACTGCCCCACTTTATAGAACAGCCTTTGAGCACAGACCCATCTACTCTGCAGGTTCAGGAAACAGTCCTCCACAAAATGTGTCACACAGCATCACACACTGCGGGCTAGAGTGAGCGGCGGCCGGCGGACTAGAGTGAGCGGCGGCGGGTGGGCTTGAGAACGGCGCAGCCGGCGGATTTGACAAAGGAGCGGCTGGCGGGCTTGCGGCAACCCCATGTGACAACCCCGGGCTGGACTCCGCTTCATCCACGGTGAAAGCTGATCCGGCGATCCACAGCGCGAAGTTGATGACCAGCACGGACCAACTCTAGGCATGACGAAGCGGATATCGTCCTCTTTTGGAAGGCCAAACAAAGTAGTTTTGCTTTCACAACGAAACACAGCGTCTCCACGGCATGGCGGCGGCAACAACAATACTACAGCGAGGATAAAAGTTACGACCTTCTTTCTTTGCGTGAACATTTGGGCGGTGTTATGCAAATCTTCCCACACAGTGACGTAGACATGTGGGGGCGTGTTAGAACGAGGCGTTTTAGGAGGGCGTGGACAAGTCTTAACTTTTATAAAGAATGTCTCCTTGGATTTGAGACTTTAGTCTTTGCAACTTTACAGATCTTCTTTATGCACCAAGAGCTTGTAACACTCCAAAGAGAAAGGAAAAAATGAAATCGGATCATATGAACCCTTTAAGGATTTTTACTTGCCATTAGAAAAATTTCACAAAGCCATACATATGATGAATAACTGTTTTGGCAGCACTTTTATGTGTGTATAAAATATTATATTTTACATGAAGCTTAAAGTTTAAAGTTTTCATGACACAATATATACTTACACTGTTGAAAACAGTTTTTAAAGAAATTAATGCTTTTATTCTGCATAGATGCATTAAATTGATTACATATTAAATACATGCTTTCTATTAATCAAAAATCCTGAAATGGTTTTTATTCGATATCTAGGTTTCCATAAATATATGAAGCAGCAAATAATAATAACGAAATCCACATATCAGACTGAATTCTGAAGGATCATGTGACAATGAAGACTGAGTAATGGCTGCTGAAAGTCTGTAATAATATTTCACAATATTATTATAGTTTTATAATAGTTTTTTTTTACTGTATTTTTGATCAAATAAATGCAGCCTTTGTGAGCATAAGAGACTTTTTAAAAGTTTAATGGTATATTTCTGTAAAGTCAGTTTTACTTGTCAGACTCATTTACCTTGTTTTAAGATGTTTAGATATAATTACTAGGAAAAAGGGCAAATACAGAATTAAGATTTTTATTTTTTTTGTACTCAATAGTTGTTTTCTGGGAATAAATAGTGTTGTGGCATCGCTATGAAACTTACAAACATTAGCAATTATACTGTTCTTTGGAAACACTGGTCTGTTCTTTGGAAACACTGGTCTCAATAGAATCATTTTAGGCCATCAGAGTGCTGTAATTTGCGGCAGAGGCTTGACAAATTCTCAAGTAAGACTCAGTCCACATCCCAAGCACTGGCTCTTAGTCACACAACTGATTGGAGAGGACCGCCTCGTTTAGTTTGTCAGGAGAAGATGATGTCTGAAATACGAGAGCTCTCAGAACTATTTTAATACTTTAACTGCTGCTGAAAACTCTCTGAGCTCTGGTCCCGGCCCTGCGGGCCCCTGCTTGGGAAAGCTGATATAGGATCTGACAAGACAGGGCTTGACACAGCAATGCACTTCCCTGCTTTTGTGTCCACTTACCAGCGGCCAGCTGCTGGCATTTGAGGATTTCCCCATATAAAGAGAAAGAGAGGAAACATGTGTGTGTTGACTATAATCAGTCAAATACAACATGCAGGAGCTGTGGATAGAATAGCAGGGAGTGTGTGTGCTGGGTTTAACATCGAGTGGGCATCCCATTAGAATCAAAGTCATTGTGTTTGTGGAGGGGCACTTGGGTGGGTGTGTTTTGTGGATGCATGGTTGATCACTCCGGCTGCTTCTCCAGGTGCTGGAGAATTCGTCATTCCCAGTCCAAACCAGCATTCCTGTTTCGCCTGCTGTCTCTGTTCCTCCTCACCCACGCACAGACTCACATGATGATGCTCGAACTCAAAGGTCAGAGGTCATGCAGGAAAAGCCAACCTTTATTTTAAATTGAAAATAACTTTGTGTCTCGTCTCTGTCAGCGGTGTCGGCTTTATGGGTCATAGAGAGGGCAAGACTTATCCAGAATGCCAAAAACACCTGGAGAAAAAGATAACATTTCATTACAAGTAATACTTCGATTGTCAGTGTACTCCGTGTGAATTGTGCATTGGTACTAATCAAACAATCTGTACATAGAAGTGTTTTCTCTTTCTTATTTTACGCATCCCGACCAGCCTGACACAGCAATATTTGCACCACCAATGGCCTGAGTTTGGGGTGGGACTACCTTTTTGTTTGACGAATAGCATATGTGGGAATTTTTTGAAAATAAAATTGTTTAAAATAAAGTTATTTTCCGTGCCAGAAATTATATGTGACCCTGGACCACAAAACCAGTCTTAAGTCACTGGGGTATATTTGTAAATATATAAAAACTTAATTTTTGATTCGTAATATGCATTGCTAAGAACTTAATTTGGACAACTTTAAAGGCGATTTTCTCAATATTTAGATTTTTTTTTGCACCCTCAGATTCCAGATTTTCAAATAGTTGTATCTCGGCCAAATATTGTCCTATCCTAACAAACCATACATCAATGGAGCTTTATGTGATGAATCAGCTTTCAGATGATGTATAAATCTCAATTTCGGAAAATTGACCCTTATTACTGGTTTTGTGTTCCAGGGTCACAAAAAATTATATTATATTATATTATATTATATTATTTTGCATGACCAAAATATATTTGATATATAGGCTAATTCTTTAGATAGTAGAATGTGTTTTTTTTCCTGTATGTTTTATGTACCAAGAGGTACAAAAACTATATTATTGTGTAATATTATATAGTAATATATATTATTTGTTAATACCCTGGAAATAATGTTTTTTGGTAGGATTTACTTTGAAACAATTTTCACTCAGAAATTTGCTAGAAAATTTAGCAAATTTACAAAGAATAATAATGAGAATAATTAATAATATTTTTATATATAATTTTTTAGCTTCATAAAAATATCCATGGTAATGCGATTTTGTCCTCTGTGTGGTCTGATGTAGAAATAACTCTGAAAGGTCTAAACGAGGTCGATCACTCTGGATGTCACCCTGAAGAAAAGAAGAGAGTAAGGGAAAAAGAGTGAGAGGAAGGGCAGGTGTGTGCTGTGTAGTGGCCACCATGTCAACGTCTGCCTTTCTGGACTGACAGGTTGTCATTTTTTTGTGACAGCATCCTGCAGACTATCCGTAATGAGCTGCTGTGAAGTCCGCAACATTCTCCTGACCTTTCGGTGGCTCGCATCATTCCCAGGTCTTCTCCTTCCATGCATCCTTGTCAAAGGGCCAAACCGCAAAACGCTGGGGGATGAACGCTGGCAGGGACATTAAAGAAAGTAAATCCAACAACATAAACAAAGACATGGACACACTGACACCTGTCTCACTCGCACCTGTCTCACCGACAACCACACTGAACACTGATAGACAGACTCCTAGAACTGCTCTCCCGTCGTTTAGCAGCTCCTTGCGGTTTTGGCCTTTGTTGATGTCGACGTTTACTCACCTTTGGTCACCAGAATTTATTTCGTAAACAAACTCTAGCCTGTGTTTGAAAGTCACAGAAAAACGCCCCCACAGTATTCAGACAAAAAAGATCCCAGACATTTCTTAAATGACAAAAAAATTCCTCGTCTCTGAGAAGTGTGACCCAGCCTTGCGCCCCCACTGTTTGGCTTTCTGCTCCAAGTCTCTGGGTAAACACCTGCTTAAAAGGCATTGCTCCTTTTTATCTCTTCTGTTCTTTTCGTGGCCCTCTTTCTCCTGATCATTTTGCTCTAATGACGTTTACAGATGTACTTAGACCTCCTCGTGAGTGTTTTAGTCTCAGGTTATTACCACCCATGTTTACGGCTATGCTAACAAGAATCGCATTACGCCTGGCCTGTCGGAATAGAAGAATTCAAATCAAAGCTCCCGCAAAGCTGTCTTTATTTAAGTGTTTAGGAAGAAAACTCTCATAAGTGCAATCATAGCAGGCTGTGGGTATTGAATTGATGCAAACACACCCCCAGACACAGACAGACACACACACACACATATATAATATATACGTATATATATATATATATATATATATACAGTGGGTTTTCTGCAAAGGGACCAGGACGACTGATCCGTGTAAACGAACGAATGAATGGGGCCATGTATCGTGAGATTTTGAGTGAAAACCTCCTTCCATCAGCAAGGGCATTGAAGATGAAACGTGGCTGGGTCTTTCAGCATGACAATGATCCCAAACACACCGCCCGGGCAACGAAGGAGTGGCTTCGTAAGAAGCATTTCAAGGTCCTGGAGTGGCCTAGCCAGTCTCCAGATCTCAACCCCATAGAAAATCTTTGGAGGGAGTTGAAAATCCGTGTTGCCCAGCGACAGCCCCAAAACATTACTGCTCTAGAGGAGATCTGCATGGAGGAATGGGCCAAAATACCAGCAACAGTGTGTGAAAACCTTGTGAAGACTTACAGAAAACGTTTGACCTCTGTCATTGCCAACAAAGGGTATATAACAAAGTATTGAGATGAAATTTTGTTATTGACCAAATACTTATTTTCCACCATAATTTGCAAATAAATTCTTTAAAAATCCTACAATGTGATTTTCTGGATTTCTTTTTCTCATTTTGTCTCTCATAGTTGAGGTATACCTATGATGAAAATTACAGGCCTCTCTCATATTTTTAAGTGGGAGAACTTGCACAATTGGTGGCTGACTAAATACTTTTTTCCCCCACTGTATATATTGGCTTGCTGTATGCAGTAACTACACATTTTCTCAATTTGACTGATGGGTTTGGCTCGACTTTGCTCAGATTTAGAGAAAATAATGCAATGGATATTAAATATTAAATTTTTCCATCAAAAGTATTTTTCTCAATTTCGTTGTAAGTATGTTTTACAGTGGTATGTTAAAATTACCATTGATAATGTAATGGTAATGTCATCTAAATTTAAAACAGCACTGTATTGTTGTGACTATTTATATAAAACGAAGCACAAATGTGAGTGTAATATAGCTTTTAATTTGAGTAACATACAATTCAGTCTTAATATTATCATATGTTTTTACTTCAGCAAAGAAAATAGTTCCTAAATAAGGCACTGGAAAATTAACTGTTGCACATTGCCAAGTAAAACATGTTAGCTGTGTTTTGTTCCAGAATGAATCAGTGTTTTTGAATAAATCTGTTGAATAAATGATTCAATGTCACATTGACTCTTAAAAACATTCCCTGCATCCCAATTTGCATATCATCCACCATACACCATAAATAGTATTAAAGATTACTAACTGCAAATACTATTTAGGTCAGAAATTGGGGTGCAGGAAGTTTTATTCCTGAATGAATCAGTTTTTTTAATGAATCAGCTAAATCATTGAGTCAATGACTCATTGTATAAAGACAGTTGCTTGTTGACACCTACTGACATAACAATATGCTTAAAAAGAAAAAACTGCCTCAAAAGTTACTAAAGAATCCCTACCACTAATGCACAGATGAACCACTAATGCGCACACACACACACAAAACTTTCTTATGCTCACCAAAGCTGCATTTATTTGATTAAATACAGAGTAAAAACTGTAATTTTGTCAAATTAATTGGAGCCGTTTATAGCATTAAAACCTCTTAGGAATGTGAAAGAGGGAAGGAGAGAGAGAAAAAGATAGAGAGAGCTAGGGAGGAATGAAGTGGAAGAATGACCATGCAGCACTGAGTTGATAAGATGACTGGTGGCGATGGCATTGTGTGTCTGCACGTGTGTGTGTGTGCTGCTCGGTCAGCTCTACAAGAGCATGGCACAGAATCAGAAACTGTCTATCCAAACCTGCTGATATGTGCTTTCTCTCTTTCTTTCTTTCTCTCCATCCCTCTTTACACTTCTCCTCCTCTTTTTAACCCACCTCTTCTTGAAGAGAGGTTAGTAAATCCTTGGCTTGTCGCAGTTAATGCTGCTAACTCCCATTTGAGATTGAGAGAGCTGGCAACTCCTGTACGTGTTTGTGCCGATCTTCTCTGTCTCAAACCTTTTTTCCCCTCTGTCTGAACTTCTCAACTCTTGAACTCTCAATAGCCTCGCTCTCCGTCTCTCTGACAACAATTGGAGTAGACTCTTCCTTTTCATCCCGTCGGGATCTCCTCGTTTTTCACACTTGTTCATTCCTTTCTCCTCTCGTTTGACAGACAGACAGACCTGCCCCCTGGCCACGTCACTCAAGCTGCCCAACTTCATTTACGGCCCTGATTGACACCTATTACACACGCGCTCGCACTCACAGACATACTGTAGATGTCTTCTCACATGAATAGTATTAGCTTTACCTCATTTTGAGCTGCTTGTCTGTCAGTCGCTATTATTTGCCTGCTGAATGTGAATAGAGGCCTCTCTGACACACTCAGGCTGTGTGTGTGTGTGAGTGTGTGTGTGTGTGTGTGTGTCATGGCGCCACTCTGTCCTTGTGTCTCTTCAATGGCACCTTAATGTTACATAGCGTAGCCACATATTGTCTGTCACACTTGACTTGTCTCTCCTGTTATGAGGACCTCAGAAAGTGGAGAAAAGAAATAGATGAGTGGACTGATATGATACAGTATAAATTGTATGAAGCTATGGTATTTCAACCGCTGAAAGCAGACAGATGGGAATATATAGACTAATTCAGTTATTTCCTCTGCTTGCGTATGGTTTTTCTGGTGTGTTGCCTTTGAGCTGTGGTCTTTTTAGTGGAAATGTCTAAAATATCCCTGCTTAGAAAGCCAGCTGGGTCTTTCCTGTTATGCTGTACTTTTTGAAATGTAAATTTAAGCAAGTATTTCTATAGCAGACTTTCAAAATATGCTGTGGTCAAGATCAGGTAATTAAACTTTATCAATTATAGCTTGGTTATATTCATGATGGCAAGAAAATGAGCCAGATGCCAGAATTTTACCATGTTTGGAAATGATTTCTGTCATTTTATTCGACCGGATAGAATGTTTTAAAGTGAGAAAAAACAACTAATACCACAAACTACTTTCTTAAATACCACTTACTAACTTACCAAAATGTCACAAAAATAATAAAAACTTGCCAGAAGAAAAGTGAATTTTTAAATAAAAAAATTATAAAGAAATATTTTTGTTCTGATTTTGCTATGATTATGTTTGTGCAGCCTATAAAAATTACTAGTAAAATTATTGAAAAATTACACTACCCTTCAAAAGTTTGGGGTCAGATTTTTTATTTTGAAAGAAATTAATACTTTTATTTACCAAGGGTGCATTAAATTGATTAGAAGTGACTGTAAAACATAATGTTACAAAAGTTTTCTATTTCAAAAAGATGCTGTATTATGGTTTCTGTAAAAATATAAAGCAGCACAACTGTTTTCAACATTTATAATAACAAGAAATGTTTCTTGAGCAGCAAATCGGCATATTAGAATGATTTCTGAAGGATCATGTGACACTGAAGACTGGAGTAATTAGCTTTGCCATTACATAAAAATGTACTGCATAACAGAACTGACCCAGCTCGTACTAATTTAACATGGTCAAGCTGTTGCTTTGAACATGAAGCAGGGTTTTTTTTGTGGTCTGAGTTGGTTTACCAGTCCTAACCATCTAGGCCAAAAATATCTGTCCAACAGTACTTGGTCCCAGCTGCTCATAGTGAAACTGATTGGCTATCTAGAACAGCCTGTAACCATATATGACCAACAAGAAACCATGTGAAACAAAAGCTTGTTTAGCAAGATTCTGCTGTTTATCGTTACAGTCAGACTGTCTTTTGAATGTTATGATGGACTTTACTCCCACCCTTTTGCTTTTTCTATCTCCTCCTCTGTTTATTGGGCTACTTATCACTCTTATGGAGATCACTTCCTCTCTCTCTCGCCACATCATCTTCATTCCCCTGTCTTATCACTCTCCCTACAGCACTCCTGGGCATCCTCCAATATCCCATCATGCCCTTCTGTAATCTGTGACACCATTTTGTCAGCACATCTACTTGTATGTTTGACTTCCCCATTCCCCTTTGCATTTCTCTCTCCCAAAGTGTTTTCCATTGTTTTGTGTCTCTTTAATGTTAATGCTGATGGCCGTGGCCAGGCTGTGCCCTAGAGGACTCTGATTAGAGCTGCTGCCTTTTCTGTTTTTTTTGGTTGTACTGTTTTATATTTTCACTTCAGTAACTTCAGCTTGAGATACAGAGGAGAGAGAGAAAGGAAAAACAGAGGTGGTAATGCTGAAACGGAGTCAACACACAAAAAAGTATACAGTATTATATTATGGTTCTATACATATATTAAATATTATTTATATATTATCTGTATTTTGCTCAACAGAAGCCTGCTGTCTATGCATGTGGTGTGTGAAACCTAATAATGTGTACTAAAATCACAGCAAGTGTCAGGAAAAGGTTGTTATGATTTTCTAAAAGGGGAAGAGTGAGAGGTGAAGGGCTAAGGTGAAATTAAAATGCCTTTTTGAGGGGTGTTTGGGGGGCTGCAGTTCTTCACCTGTGGCAGTTTCCGTTGTCTGTAATTTCAGCTGTCAGTCCAGGTTAGATGGGACACTTTTACTTGTGTCTGTGACTGAAGAGAGTTCTGAAATAAGAGAGAGAGGGAAAGTCAAGAGAGGACATGTCTGCTTTTCCCTCACTCATCTCCTGAAATCAGCAGGTGCATCTCTCTCCACTCTCCGTTATGACCCTGGATAGGTGCGCGGGTTCACCAGGGGTCAATCACTTGCTGATGATTTTCGTTCCGTCTTTCCGCTGCAGTCAGCTAAACTCTGCGGTGGTTATCTGTGCTCTGCACGTGAATTCACTGGCCTGACCTTTTTAATTTCTTCTGACATTTTTTATTATTCAATTTGCCCTGTGTTCTCGTACGTCGCTAAGGTCCTGTTGCTTTGAAAAAAGTCATATGAAATAGAATAAAAAAATGTAGAGTTGCTTGATTGCATTAAATAAATCATAGGCTGGCGGTGTGGATGATAATTGACTATGAAGGGCAGAACTAAAGGTACAGTTAAAGCGAGAGTGCCATAAATGAGGAATGATAAATTTAATCTGGGCCTGATTAAATAAGCGAAAAGAGGAACAACGTCTCTTTGGGGTCGACCACTGGGCAAACAGAAAGATTGCCTGATGGACTCATCTTTTGCTCAGGTTGAATATTAATGTGAATACGTGTGTGTGAGAGAGAGAAAGAGAGGGAGAGAGCACCGATAAGACTTTGATAAAGATTCGTTTTCCCAGGGATTTAATTATGTTGCCTTTTAAATCTGAGCAGGACCGGAGGGTCAGATGCTCCCTGTCCTTGTTGTAAAACATTCTCAGTACTGTTTGACTTTAATGTTGACCTGCTTTGACAAATCTAATGTGTAATTTAGAGACTTACGGCAAACATACAAGTGCAGCATGCTTTTCATAGGCTTCCTTAATACCTGGCATTAACATGCATTTTCAGTGATTTTATCGCACTTGACCATATTAAAACCCAAGTGAATATATATACCCAAGACACATTGGGACTGGTTTCGGATGAATGAAACCTCATTTGGAGTTGGTCAATGATGGATTTTAACCCAAAGTTTGTAATTGCTGTCCCAATTCAATCCAGTTCCCTATCGGATCACACTGTGAACTATTTCTTTAATATCAATGGCTTTACTGTCACTGTCATAGCACAATAAAAAGTAGTAATAGGGCAGATCTTTATAGAAATAACCCTTTATACATCATAATACCTAATTTTATAGTGATGCACGTTTGGTTGGTTTGGCTGATTGGCTGTGGTGAAAGTCTCAACTGCTGTCTTTCTGTTTCCTTTGAACAGATCTCAGGTAGACTGACTGTGTTCCTCTGCTCAGCCCAGCATTTAGACAGGCTGTTGGAGACGTCCACCTGAGGGGCAGATACAGCTAGAGGAGGTAGGGAACATTTGGCCCCAGGATCAGGATTAGAAGTAGTTTGACAGCTGCTCAGTGTGGTTCCTGTATGTTTTCATGTGTAGGAACAGCTACAGACTTGAATCTCTCTTGTGGAAGTTTACTAAATATGAAATTATCCTAAACATTTGATTGCTTGGGACCAGTGTGTGTTCATTTGCATGAGTTACAATATGTTGTAGTATGTTAAAAATGGAAATTGCTGTTGATAGTTCATTCAAGAGTGAAGAAGTCAGATGCATGGCACAACGTCATTATCAAAATGGATTAAAATTTATTATTATTATTATTATTATTATTAGTGCTGTCAAATGATTAATCGCGATTAATTGCATCCAAAATAAAAGTTTTTGTTCACATAATATATGTGTGTACTGTGTATATTTATTATGTATATATAAATACATACACATACAGTATATATATTGAAAATATTTACATGTATATATTTATATTCATATAATTTATATTATATATAAATATTTTTATATATAAACATAACACTTTTTTCTTAAATGTATACATGCATGTGTGTGTATTTATATATACATAGTAAATATAAACAGTACACTCATATATGTTTTGTAAACAAAAACTTTTATTTTGGATGCAATTAATCATGATTAATCGTTTGACAGTACTAATTATTATTATTTTAAATAAAGAAATACTGAACAGAACATCCTAGTTGATGTTGTCAAATAACCAAGCTGAGAATTGTCAGCAGTTTTATCCAAACTTAATTCAAATACTTCTACTAATACTCTACTAATTTATTTTTGCTACATGTAATACGTTGAATGATATTATGATGATCTTTACAGGCCTTTTGTGGGCACACTTTTGGACAAGCTAGATTTTAGGTCTAAGTTCAAACACTGGAGGAGGCCTGCACGCAGTTTTTCTGGAGGTCTTGTGATGCTGCCCAAAGAAAAGAAAATAGAAATTTTTTTTTTTTTTTTTTTTTGTAATTATTCATAAACGGGTTGCCTCTGCCTCACATTCAAACCATAGACACTGAATAGGCCTGTCACAGCCAGATGATGCACTTGTCAGATTTCTCAAAGGAATACTCAAGTGTTTGAATACTCAAATTTACACTTTTCTCTCTTTCCATAATGCTGGCACTGAGATCTACTCAGCGTGGAAAAAAAAAAGAGAACCAGAATTGCAAATGCGGATTTAATCTCATGCGGTGAGATTACATCTTCACAAAGTATTAACATCAGCTATGTTTCCATCACCCTGTTTTTATGCACATTTTGAAGTATCGTATCAGAAACAAGTAATGGAAACGTCAAATTTCAGGGGGAAAAAAATCTTAATTCGCAAAGTTTTTACGCTCACTTGAGGTGTTTTTTGTGCGAAAAAGAGTTAATGCAGATAATTGAAGATGGAAACACATTTACCGAATAAATTCTGCCATGCGCATCAAAAAAGTCATGTGACTTTGCATAACTTGACTAACCGTTGGACCAATCTTGTTGCACAGCATCTCAAATATGGTTATGGTCATTCTGAGATGCCTGAGCAAAGTCTGTCATCAAAGTATTTCTGGATAATTGCCTCCCGGAACACAACAGCATTCCCAAACAGCAGGCATCCAACTCCGAAAGCAATTTATTGTGTTTCGTCTGCTCGTTCTGATGCACAAGTAATTTATTATTATTATATATACTCCGTGGCGTCTCCTACTTTTCTTAGTGATATTTAGTGCCAGTTTATCAGGAAGTGACGTTCTCTTTGACTGGTTGGATGGAAACGGTACTTATTTGCAAATGTTTTATGCGATATTCCAGTTTTCTGCATAACTATATTCGCAACTTTGGATGGAAACATAGCTATTCTCTGCATACTCACACCTGAAACAAAGCAGTGAAACAATTACTAGGAACTCTCAGACAGCCAATTAAACAATCAATCACAATTTCTCGAAAAGCCATTTCAAAAACACTCAACGTTGAAAAACTCAAAGCTGTGCTTCAGTGTGTGGGATAGAGGGGTTGTGTTTGTCCCACTGGCTGACCTCTCTTTTGTTCTTCCCCAGATCAGTAAATACTGCTTCTTAATTTGCTTGTGCACAGCACAATAAAAGCCCATTAACGCATGCAAATGTGCGGTCACTTTAACAGCTTGCCACGGCCAGCCAGCGCTGCTGTGATCACAATACTGTGGCATCTGCAGCACGGCATTCTGGGACATGCCCGCTGACTCTGAACGAGCGTGCAGGGAGCGCTGTGTCTCCAGTGAGTGCCAGGAAGGGAGTGTGCACTGTGTTTTGATAAGCAGTTTCGCTAATTTGCCATTCAGGTCATTCTCATGTCTTAATTTGGGTGGAACAATGAGACCAATTGTCTCTTTTTGTTTCACTCCAAGTGCTTCTCCGGCCTGTGTTGTGAAGCGCAGCCTTGCGTCACCCTGATGTCAAAAATAAAGATGCAATTCTGTCTCATTTTCTAGCTTATCATGGCCATTTTGAGACAGGGTAATCAAAAATGAGCCTTCCGCCTGACTGTCCATCTCAAAGTGTGAATTGAAGCTTCTTCCCTCTGTGGAGAAATTGGGTTTCTGTCGGGAGAGAGAGAAAGAGCTGACTCGCTCTAAAAGCTAGCGAGAAGATGAAAGAATCCTCTTATGTCAGTAAACTTGTTAAGAGGCTGTGCTGGGGACAGCGTTTTCTCAACCCTTTTTTTTTGGTTTAGCGTTATTTTATGTTTGTGGTAAATTTTATTTATTTATTTATTTAGGAAAGTGGCAGAATTTTTTGCCCCTCTCTCTTTCTCTTTCTCCCTCTCCCCCTCTGTTAGCCCAGGCCTCGAGATAAGACTTGGCATGCTCAGCGCTAACCCTGTGACACAGACAGAAAGCAGAGATGCTGCTCTTCCTTCAATATGACATTAGATTTAATTTTTTCTGCAACCTGCAGCCATCCAAACAGGTCACATGGATGGATAGATGTCTGGACCAAGAATATTTGAAAGATGTTCGGTTTCAGTCAAACTCCGTGTTTCTGCTGAAGCTGTGCCATAAGCCATGTACTACGGTGCTCGTATGGGTATTGCAGGTTTGTGTCCGGCCTGCGACATGCCCCAATCTCATTGTGATTCTCTATCACTGACTGCTGAATGTGTTTACTTTTTGATATAACGAGAAATAATTGAATTAACATTTGTGATATCTCATGCCACTTTGTTATATACTTTTTGTACTGTACCTAGCTAAATTATTGTCTTTAATTCCGTACTAACAGTTAACTTTTAGGATTTAAACACTGCTGTAGAAGCCCCATCCTCACATGTCTCAAAAAAAAGTTCATTATTAGCTTAAAAGCTCATTTAGACTACTTTTTTTATTTTTTTATTATTTTATTTTTTATTTTGGATGAAGTTTGAATGTACCAATGTTAAAATGTTTTATTATATTAATTTCACTGGTAAAAGGCCTATATTAAAGGCATAGTTCACCTTCAGTTGGTCCACATTGACTTGCATTGACTTGTTTTTTTAGTTATTTCCATACTATGGAAGTCAATGGGGACCAGCAACTGAAGGGTGAAATTTCTATACATCTTTGTCTAAATAAATTCAAAATATAAATGCTAAATGAATTTAGGCATCACAGCATTTATATTCTACAATATAAAAAAATTATTATTAGGAGATTTGCTAAAGATTACATGCAACGGTGTTATGAAATTATTTGTTTTCAAAGATTCATTTTAAGAGAGCAAAGGTAATATAAATGTAAAACAATAACCAATGCAATACACACACACAAAAAAAATCTTAACATCAGCTGTTAACCAATGTTGTATCAATATATTGTGCATCCTAAGATGAAATTGCTAAATGCATAAATGTTATTTTAATTTAGTATTAATTTATTAAAGTTAATAGTATGCACCATAAGTGACAGCCAATAGTTTGTTTGTTTTTTGTTTGTTTTTTTAGACGTGTCATTTCTCATTTCATATCATCTGTAGCTGACTGGAATGAATATACAGTTCTTTTTAAATGCCATCTGTCTGAGAAAGAAAGAGTGTGTTGTAGCCCACTAGTCCAGGGAGTTGTCACAGTGTGTGTGTGGAGGAGACAGAGGTGTGTTCACCTTGTTGAGACGTGCAGAGGCGTTCCACACTGTGCTGACACCTGGCACAGAGCTCTGGCTCAAACCCAGACACACAGCAGGAGCGAGTGTGTGTGTGTGTTTAAAGAAAACAGAGAGTGTGTGAGTGGTGTCACAGTCTGGTGTGTGTGCCAGCATGTTGTGTCAGTAAGCACCCTTGAGATTTGTAGAGGATTCATCCTTTTTCATTTCATTTCAAATTGATGTGTTTTTTGCATGTGAATGAACTCAAATCACTCCTCTTTTTTTAGTGCGGACCAAAGGTGTCAAAAACTAGTTACAGTCTGAAAACAATCCTCCCTATCTCTGCAGCTCTCTGAGGTCTCTGTGGTGATATGAAAGACACGGTGCAGGGCTCTTGTTGCATATCTCCTCTATTGTTTTGTCTGCCCTTCCTCTTTCTCACTGGCTCTCTCCCTGTTTGGACAGACTCCTGTTTGAGTTCGATCAGATGTCGTTCTGCCTGGCGGAGCTACACTTGTGGTCCTTCAGGAACAGCCTGCAAGTCCCAGGTAATTAAAACACACCAAAAGTCTCTCTTTCCAACGTGATCTCATGATAATTCGTATGTATTTTACGTTCAGATGTCGTTCTGCCTGGCGGAGCTACACTTGTGGTCCTTCAGGAACAGCCTGCAAGTCCCAGGTAATTAAAACACACCAAAAGTCTCTCTTTCACACATTTGGTTGCCTCTTGTATGTGTATTCCTGCTATCTTCCCTTTGCTGTCTTCTTTTCTTCTCATTAAATGCACCCATACGCCTCTGTCTGACTTTGTCTTGTGCAATAACGAATATTAGTTCTTTCAGAGCTGGTTAAACTGTTGTGTCACACACTTATGGTGGTTATTATTACACCAGAGTGGTTAGTCATTTTACTAGAGACGTTCTGTGGCCTATAATTAAATTTATGGCACTCTTAATTATAGCTTTTATGAAGCAGTTTGTGATAAATACTTCATAACACAACATTTCAATTTGTCGTTCCATTCTTTTTGTTCTTTAATTGTTCTTTATTGTTAAAATCCTCACATCCTCTGCTCTTTTTGTAACCTTTTTTTGCACGTTTGTTTTTTGTTCACCCTTTGATTTTTCTTCTTGGCTGTTCTGATGTACTGTAAGTGTGTGTAAGTGCAAAATGTATTTTCTTTTTCTCACAGACGAGGCCAGTTATCAGTTATTTGGAAAATCCTGTGATAACATGTTGTCGTGGATTATATGCATGCATGTTTTTTGTACATGCGTTTTATTGTGTTCTGCAATCTGTGTGCGAGTATTTGTATGTGATTGCAGCTCTATCGCCTGTAGCCAGCCCTCCTGACCCGTATATTGAGTGACAGAACGAGAGAGGGAATGAAATGAATAAAAACTTTAAAAATGGTGCATCAACATAGATGTATGTGTGGATGGAAATAGTGTAGTCCGTGTTTATTTGTTATACCATGTTGGAGGTACAAAGTTCATGAAGAGTCCAACTGTAAATCTAATGCAAAGTCAAACATTCCAGGTGCTCACAGCTCTCTTAGAAATCCATTTTTTTTTGACATTGCTTAAAGGACATTTCATCTACTGCAGCCAAAAGTGCAAAACTCCTCACTATATTTTGTATTAGACAGTAGTTGTTTTTGCTAACAAACTCAGTGTTTTATTTTGTATTTAGATGAATCCCCTTCCTCCTTTTTATTTCCCTTTTCACAGATACAGATATTGGCACATACCAGCTCAGTGAAAAAGGAGAACCAGGTATGCATCACCTTGTCTTTATTAAATATATCATTAAATTATTCACATTTCTTATTTTTAAAGTTTGATCATAACTTTTTTTATTTTTCATTTTCACTACCTTAGTCAGGGTAGTGGCATATTTAATTTTTGACAGGAATGAAAATGAGGAAAGAAGAAAAATTAATGTACACTTCAGTCTTCATGTCTGAATCACAGTATTTCTGCGTAAATGTCTCTTGAATCCTAATTGAAATTCACTAAATGACACTTCAGTAGGGGTGGGCAATCTGACGATTTTATATTGTGATCGGTCTTAAAGACATTGACGATCTGCTTTTCAAATGAATCGCAGAGATCGTTATCTTTTACATCTTCGTAAAAATGATAAAACTATAGCAATAACTGCCTACTAGATAACTGTGACTGGCCAATTTATATCACGTGTCTCTATAATGTGTCTTTCATGCATGGTGACGTATTTGAAAACAATTCAATGTGAGCTGATGAGCATTGTATGCTTGGGGGTTCAGGTGTGCTCATAAACGGTCAAATATTCACAAAAAAATATGACAAAATGTCTGTCTTGGCAAGTATTTACGTAAAGACAGTCAGTTATGTTTTAAGTGAAGATAAACAGCTTGGAAGTAAATCGGACGTGTGTCAGTATATTAGATCCATGCATTCAGTCTTAAAGAGACAGCAGCCTAATAAACCTACTGCTGTCTGTGTCATTAATGCTAATCAAACAAAAAAGACAGAAAAAAATCACTCACTGCTCTTGACTGAATCACTTTATAACTTTAATAAGGATCAATGTATATATTAGTTAGTTTAAACTCAAGCAATACCGTTTTTTTTTTTTTTTGTGTGCAAATAGATAAGTCATAGGCTTGTTCCTAGATATTCCTGTATATCTCAAAACTGGGAAGATGTGGATCATGATTGTGTGTTATAACTAAAATAATGATATTTTGGGTAGATCGCCCACCCCTACTTTTTACTCCTGTGATTGTTACTCAACACCAGACACACATTGAATCTTCGCTCACAAAGCTCAACAGAATTGTAACACCCATCATTCACAAAGTCTACAAATCTCCCCGCCCCTTTTTAATCCCCTTTTAGTTTTTTTTATTGAGTATTTGATTTAATTATACTTTCAGCTACCAAAAAGCATGCAATATTATCAGCTATACTTCAATATTTTAATTTTTAAGATTTGCCCCTAAAATAAGCTTAGCAAAAGCCTGCAGTCACGTGTCTGCATGCTCATCACTGTTACAGATGTTCTCTAAATGCTTCTGGGCAAATGAAGTGCCACCAGGTTTCTTGATTAAGTTTTTTAACATGTCGCAGATTAAATATTTAATAATCCAGACCCCTCATGAGAGGACACAGCCGGCTCTGAAACGTGAAAACCTTATTGATTTAAACAATAACAAAAATATGTTATTAATTTTTAATGCTTCAAACTTGAGGTTTTGTTTGTTCTGTTGTTTTATCTACCAAAAACTCTTATTATCTGTCTGAGAAAACACAAATGCTTTGATGTTATAAAGACCTTCAGATGGTTAAAGTCTCATTGATTTGAAGAATCAAAAATTGAGGGGAACGTAATAATGCATTGTTAGTTTATTTATCATACCTACTGTTTATTAATAACAGAGATCAAAGTCTTAATGTTAAATCTGTAAAAACAGCATACAACCATTAATAAAAATAATTTTATTTATTTTAGTGCATTATGAAATCATTACATTCTAACAATTGATTTATGATTTATGACTAAGCTGTAGTGCATAGTTTATACGTTATAGAGCCGCACAATAAAATGTATTATTTCCAGAAGTTGAGTTTGAACGATTGCGGTACCTGCTGTTTCTCACGGCCTCCAGCAGAGGGCGAAGGAGACCCATGCTTCTATGAGGAAAGGGGGCTCTTTCCACCCCTCTATCCCGTAGCAGATGTGTGTGTCTGGGGCAGGCAGGGGTAGAATGGCCCTTATCTGATTAGCAGCAGTAATCCTGGAGCTGTCCAGCAGGTCCAGGCCTCCAGCAGAGAGAGGCAGGGCTCCTGTAGAGCAATGCAGGAAAGGGGGTCGTCTGGCTGGGCCGCAGAGGGCTGGAGATCTGGGACTCTGGGGTGAGATGGGGCTTAAGGTATGGTACTATAGCACAGTGGAGAGAGAGCGTGCTGACAAAGCAGGAGTTTGGTCTTGCCCTCAGTCATTTCCGTCTGTCGGCATACCTGTCCCTCTCACTGTATGAGTCACTGTTTTTCCCTTTCTGACAAACACACATTGGGGCGTGATGACAACTGAGTTGACCATATGCTGAGAAAGACACTTGAGGGTGTGTTTACACACACATGGGTGTTGCTTAAACTATGGGCAATTTTACATGGATTGATTTTTTTTTTTATATCAAAACATTTTCTGAAATGTCTTACCATTCCTTTGTTTTGCTACTTTTTTTGTTTTTGTTTACAGATTTTACAGTTTTAACCTGACCCAGAGACAGACTTTCAATCTTAACGAAAACTCATAGTAAAATATACTATTACATGTTAAACACTGAGATAATCCAAAAAATATATAAAATAAATACACACAAACCATTTTAATATCATTGTGTGAAAATGCTTTATCCCAAATTTAGTTTTAAAGATTTTACAACTGTCCTGCAATTAAGATGTAATTTTCATCAAAACAGACAGTTCTGCCACTAAAGTTTTATTAAAAATGAGTGTACTTGATTGCCAAGCAGACAGAAGTGTCAGTTGAGAGCAATAAGGAGCCATCAAGGAAAATGTAATTTATGTTAAATAACAGTACTTTAATTGTGTGTTGTTTCCAGTAAAGGTGTTATTTTGTCAAATTATGCAAAAAGTGTTATTTATTTAATTGTGCAATTTATTGTCTCAGCTATAAAAAATAGCATTAGTAGGATAAAGGAGTCTGCATTTTATTACAAAAATATTTATACTATTTATATATTTCCACTGTGGTGGAAATTAGTTCATGAGTTTCTGTGCTTCTGTGGTGTATTCGTTGTTGGATATTGTTAGTGTGGATAAATTAAGCAGGTTAGCATGCAAAAAGTATGTTTTAATTGAGTTTACTTCCTCCCCAGAGACAAAACATCTACATATGCACATGCAACTCACTTTTGCATTCTTTAAATATAAATCCTTCTTTGTGCAGCCTCTTCTACAGATCAGCATTACTACAATGAGAAACAGCAGTTTGCAGACAGTAAGTAATCCATTGTCAAACGATTAACCTTTGTGTCAATGATCATATTAGCTCATTATTTAAGAACATTGGTTTGCATGTTACTGAAGCAACACTCATCTGATTCCTAATTTAAATTGTGCTTCAGATGCCTGGGAAATGAAGTGCCCCATTAGTGCAAATCTGACAAATATTAAACATCACTCCATTTTCCCTCCACTTCTTTAACCCTCACGAGTCTGATGCAACATTAATTAATAAGAATGGAATGAAAAAACACTGCATAAGGCTGCAAGTCACGATGATGGAAAATGTGATGGTGATTTATCAAGCGTTTGCGCCGGAAATGTATATTTATAGCAATTCTTCAGACCTCATTAAGGTCTTCAACAGCCGTCCCTTACAAAAAGTGTTTGGTTGATGCCATGGTACAGTGTTGTACTGAATGATAACTGCTGTATATCCATGTACCATGCATCTCCAAAGTACTATGAAGAATACAGTGATGTTACCATGGTATGTCCAAAAAAAGTTTTTTTTTTTTTTATGTCAAATGTTTTGACCAGACATTTTCTCTGGCTTCACATTTAACCATTGAACAATTACAGCGTTTTTCTTTGCTTTTTAGTTTTTGTATTTGTTTTAAGACAAGTACAGCTTCATTCTGCCCCTTTTAATTTAGATTATTATAGGACTGACTCTCTTTTTCAGTTGAGTTATGATGTTGTCAGATGTTCATTGCCAGCATGGCCAGTGTCTTCCCACTGTAATGCCCAGTTACCTCCTACCCGCTCACCCTGCTGGTGGGGTAACTCCCGTCGCCCTCGAGAGAAACACAAACACCCTTATCAGGAGACACAGACCTGTCCCCCTCTCGCCCCCATCCTGCTCGCCTCCCACCCTCTCTCATTCATTTGCATTCATTTATTTCTGCATCCTCTTACTCCTAAAAGGCAGGAGATGTTTCTTAACGGTGTAGAAATAATAATAAAAAAACTGATTGGATTTGATTGCAGAATCTTTAGGAAAACAAATAACAGACCTCCTCGATTTTCGTGGGTCCCTGTCCCGGATGAACGTATTAATGCATAAATGCAGACGCATACTCACAGATTGAACTCAGCCGAGAATTCTATTAACGTTTCTTTCTCTCTTTTTTTTCCCTTCGCTGGTTTGCTCCAGAGGGAAACAGGGACTGAGATCTAAGCGGAAATTTGGGGGGCTTTGTGAGCGGAACGAGGCATTTTGGAGTGCCGTATTTAATGTGTTTAATATGTTATGGTAACTTTGAGTTCTTCCCTCGGGTGACTGCTAACTCAGGGAGCGCTGATTGAATGAGACTGCGGCGTTGCACTGAATTTAGCCTCTGTTGCGCTATTAGTTAATATTACGCTTTTAAATCCGTTCTGTCTACAACATGAGAGAAATCATGAAAGTAGATATTTTAGCTAATGAAAATAGAAAACTGTTTTAAACATTAAAAGAAAGAGGAAGTTTTATCTATGCTTTGCATTGTAGATTCAGGGAAAATATTTATTTTGGAGTTTTATATGTAAGAAATACAGAGTTTGCTTTAAAAAGGACTGAAATTTGGAATAAAACTTGAATCCAAATGGGATTTTTTTAGCTTATTTAATTAAATATTTTACAGTGTATATAAATATGTACAAAATGTTCAAAATATAAGTTTTAACAATGTTAATAAAATTAGAATTATTAATATTAGTTAAGTCTTAAAATATAAAAATCCACCATACAATTGTATTACTTACTTTAAATTAATATTAAATATACCTTATCATTAATTATTGTTATTATTTAAAAAATCTGTAATAGTTTAGATGGGGTCAAATGAAGATAAAGCTTAAAAGACATTTGGAAATGATTAGTTAGGGCTGTCCTTTAACTTGAAGCCAAATGGGACGAGACTTTTTTAACAATTTTAACAACTTATTTTCCTATTCATTCCTGTTTGTATGTGTCCCATATGTTTGTACCCAAATCATCAACAGGATTGAAATTAGTGGATTTAACTCTTGAGCTGTCTGCTCAGATTCATTTGTAGAGTGACCTCAGGTGGAGCTGAAGCTGCGTGATGCCCTAAAGGAACTAGAGGTATTTGTTTACATTTCCTGCAGTCCGATTAACAAATAGGAGCATTCTCTGTCTCTCCCTCCTTTCATAAGGAAGGAGAAAATCTCCCGACCTCGTTCGCTCGCTCGCTCTCTCTCAGCACCTGTGTGGGTACCTCTCTGTCATCGTGGGGGATATTTGAGGGGGATGATTGGGACTGTGAGCTGGCTCTCTCTCTCTGCCTCTGGCTCTCTCACACAAACCTAGCTTTGTTCAGTCCGACTCAGGCTCATTTTTGCTGCCTCTCCATATCTGAAACTGGAAACATCCTTCTAAACCTGACCCTGAAAACGCTCAGACGGCATCTACTCATTCCTACTACACATTCTCTGTCTCTCTTTCTCTCAGGAGCTGCTGCAGTCATGCCCGGTCATGAGTGTCAGATGGAGATGCAAACAGTGCTGTCAGGTACCTTACCCAGCATGCACCAGTACCCAGCAGGCATCAGTCCTTCTTGGCATGAGTTGGCTTGTGTAGCAGAGGTCAGGCAATGAGCGTATGCAGACTGTTTGTGTCAGATACTCTTGGGGAATTTATCTCTGGGATCAAAAAGATTCCCTTCCCAAGCACATCACTGTAGCCCAGCGGTTTTCCATTCAGTGTGGATGGATTCTTCAGCCACGTGCGCGCACATTTTCTGCACCTAAGTGCTTGATTTCAGCTGTTTTAAAAAGTTAGGGGGACCAAACCTTTTTCAGTTTTTTTTTTTTTTTTTGGTGGTGGTGGTGGTCAGAGATGTTTTTTCCCGCACAGCAGCAGAGTCTGATTGGAAGCTGTGACCTTTATCGCCTGTTGACATGATATAAAGATAAAATTCCCACTTATTTCAGTCAAAATGTTATAAGCCAGCATTTTTTAAAGGGATATTTCACCAAAAATTGCTTAATTTGCCATCATCTACTTTCATGTCATTCCAAACCTGTTTGACTTAATTTCTTCTGTGGAACACAAAAGAAGATATATTTCAGCTGTTTTTGTCCGTATTATGGAAAGTTACCGGGACCCAAAACTTCTAGCCCTAAAAAGTGAAGACACTGAGGTGACTTAAAAGTAGTGCTGTAGATTGTTTATAATTAGTTGTGGATTTCTATAGTTAATCACAGTTTAAAATTGTAATCATAATTATATTTTCAAATTGAATCTCCAAACTGATGTGAAAACAATTTGGGAATATTTGATATTTCAAATATTTTTAATGGCATAATTTCCCCTCTATTTTTGCCTTAATTTTTTTTCTGGAGATAAAATGAGTAATTAGAGCCGTTACAGTATTATTTGAAATACTACATCAAATATGGTGTCCAAACTTCTAATGCACCAATTATTGGTTCTTCATTGATGTTTGAAGTTTGTGTCACCATATTTGATATAGTCTTGTGTGCATGTGTTGATCAGTATTTTGATTTGGAGCTTGAAATTTTTGACTTTCATATCATGTTGTATGTTGATCCAAACAACTGAAACTTCCTTTAAAATATCTTCTTTCGTGTTCCACAGAAGAAAGTAAGTCTTGGCAGAATATGAAGCAATGTTCATTTGTCTGTGTGAACAGTTAATTTGAGTGTAATTTTCTGGATATTTATAGTCCAAAGCATTGTGACTGTGTCATTGTTCGTTACTGTGTGTGTGTAGCTGCTGTTGAGATCAGGGGTATTGGTGACCCTTATCCTGGGCGGAGCTCAGGTCGAACGGGTGGCTATTGACAGAACGCTGGTGGGGCGACTACCTGCTGACACCATCAGCGACGGTGAGTAAATGCACACTTGCACGCTACCCTTCCTCTCTCTTTTCTTTTCTTTCTCTCTTCTTCTTGTCTCTTCCCCTCTCTTTGCAGTTTCGCTCACTGCTCATTTTCCCAGCATGGGCCTGGGTGGCATGCACACCCACAGGTCACGAACGCCAGTCCCTTCTGTTTCTCCCTATTCTGTTACTCCCAAAGGAAGTTCGAAAGGCACAGACACAAGCACACACACACACACACACACACACATGTACATGTCGAGGTTCCTCCTGAATCTCAGGGGAATTTGACATGCCTCCTTGTCTTATTTCTGGTTTGTGAAATTGGACACTATCCCAAATCTGCTAATTATTTTCTCATATCATGTATTGTTTAGAGCTTATATGGCTAATGCTCTCTGTGCCAGGTCTCTAGATACCTGACAAACCTCTCTCGCTCTCTTTCTCTCTCTCTCACTCTGTCAGCCCACGCCTTCCCTTTTCCTAGTAGCCCCCCATAGAGTGCCATTCAGGCCCCCAGAGCCCCTAATTACCAGAGTAATTATGTGTGTGTGTGTGTGAGAGAGAGAGAGAGTGTAAGGGTGGGGGTGCCAGGAGGGCTTCTGCATCTGTCACTTATTCAGTTAGTTTCACACACGCAGTCAGACCTGTTCTGGCCTTGATGAAGTTACTTTGTGAGTGCTGTAGTACAAAGAGAGAAATCAGAAACTTTGATTGGCCTTTGATTGTGAAGGACTCACATTTCTGACCCACAAATTATCTGTACTGCATCTATAGCTGTTTTGTTAGTACAGTCACAGGTTAAGATGTTTTAAGATGTATATGGACAGCCAAACAATGACAAGAGAGGTGTTTGGGAATATTTGTATAGTGTAAGAAACTCCTACAGTGGTTTTAGGTAAAAACTATGTTGGTATTGAGATGCCCAAAACATAATGACCTACAATTTAAGAACCAAAATATCCGCCATCATCAAATATTATATTATATTTTTCTAGAAATTAATATCACTGCTTGTAAGCGTTTTAGACAGTGCTGTAAACATGTTTTAAAGGAATGGAGTATTAACTAACTAAGCAGATTTAGAGGAATTTATTGATTTATTCTGGTTTAACCCGCTGCTCACATGTTCCAAAACTTGTTTACTAGCCCCTAGACACAAATTTGGACATTTTTTTGGAAGGATTATCGTGGAATCTTCCCCTTAATTTGGCCGTGATTACTGAGCACTAATACATCAGTATGTTTTCTGGAATTTTTGTAATCTTTTAAAAGCCTGCTGAGTATTCCATGTTATTCCTTTTTGCTTTTATTTTCCAAAGGGAAAATATGTAATTTAAATAATCAGTTTTAATTTGGTGGAGTGTATCATTTACATTTAGCTTTTCCAAATCACGCTTGAGCCTCTTAAAGTGGCTAAACTAAAAACTTTGGTTTTAAGCAAAAATTATTATTTTAATTTCCAAAAATATATGACATTTTCTAACGCACAGTACTTCAGCAGTTTAAGCTTCATTTTTCAAAATCTTTTGCAAATGTGCATGTTTTCTTTGTTATTGAAGACTTGCTAAGGTAAAACTTGGTAAAGTGATGGTAAAATTACTGCCAACACACTGTTCCTTTGAAATGAGCTCCCTTTTTATGCTTGAATGTGAGATGATTCATAATTACTGCAGAAGTGCTGATATTCCATCTCTAATTGCTGTTGGAAATTCCAGTCCTGAATATCATCCTCAACTAAACCTGCTTCTCTGAATGGCTTGTATTAATTTTTCTGCCGTTTAATTGGTTTCATAAACAGATTAATTTTTTAGGAAGGGAAGGTTAATTGCTAATCACAGTGTGGAGAGCTTGTCAACAATTTCACTGCAAATGTCTCTCTTTAACATGAAAGCTGCATACCCTACAGGCTTTACAGTCTGTCTCTTTCTCTCTCTCTCTTTTGTGACTCCTTATTAGTCTCTTAAACTACTGCCCTGACTCAAACACTTATGGAAATTATTCATTTTGTTCATTTCTGTGTGTGTGGGTCAGACCTTACCTATGTTGTGGGGACCAAATGTCCTCCTCATGAAGGTAAGATAAAGAGTTTTGGACAATAAATATCCTAAATATCCTAATAACAGTACAAGTCAAAGGAAAGTACCTACCATGAAATAAAAAACATATTTTGAGAGGTGCACAAATTTGTTCCAGTAAATTTTGAGGGACGTTATTGTTTGAAAGAATTATCTCTAGCTATAAATGCAAAATGCTTTTCTACAAGAGGTAAGTTAGCATTTGAATCAATCTGTAGTCAAGCTGTAGTCTCACAAGGTCATATGAGTTTTGACCTTTAACCTTTCTCTGTGGTTTTCAGCGGTGATCGGCGATCGCTTCCTGCTGTTCTCGCTGATGGAGAGGAGTCAGGTGTGTCAGGTTTACCTGAACAGGAAGAACCAGAGCTCACCTGAGCTAGCACGACACATGGAGAAACTCACAGCTACAGAGATTAAGGTAACACACACACACACACACACACACACACACATGCACATATCTTTTATGCATACATCTATTGAACACTTGCCTCAAGACATACACGTGCACACTCTTCAATGCACATGCATTAGCACATTTTAGGAGGAAAGGCAGCACAGCCTCTCCTGCTTTCAATTAAAAAGCTTTAATGAGGCTGGTCTGGCTCTTTCCATGGGGCTTTTAGCTCTAATAATTGCCTGGCTTTACTAGCTTTCTTTTACCGCTGGGACAGGTAACACTGTGATTACTGGAGCTCCTCTCTAATGCACACCTGTGGGGAACATCAGGTCCAAACATACAGCACTCCTCTCTTTATAGAGAGGTCACATCCTTTATGACAGTACATCTCTATAAGCCTGACAAATGTGTTCTTCCTTCTGTCTTTATTTTTGTAAACTAAATTACAGAAACCTTGAAAAAAGTTGTTTTTTTATTTAAAAAGGAAGACAGTTGGATCATTGTATAATGGCTGTAATACTGTAATTGTTATGCATCAAGTAAATATAAAAAAGGGGAGAAAAAAAGCTTTTTTGAAAACAGTATCATTTGAAATTTGAGAAGCATTAACTACTCAAAGCAGTTTTTCAGTGTGCTCATTACACACCGTTTTCCCACATCAAAGGTCTTGCTAGAACCGGAACAGAAGGAACCAAAATCATTTCTCTATTTAGAGATAAATTACATTTGAAAGTGAAGATTTGCATTTATGCATTTATTTTTGCATTGACAGATGCTTTTATCAATAAATAATTAATTAATTAATTAATTAACATTTCATTTTTACATTACATTGCCCTTAAGGTACACTACCATTCAGAAGTTTGGGGTCAGTAATATATATATATATATATTAGTGCTGTCGATTAGTGCCGATTAAACGCATACAAAAGAAAAGTTTTTGTGTATATTTATTATGTATATATAAATACACACACATGCAGTATATATTTTGAAAATATTTACATGTATTTGCATGTCTATATTTATATTCATATAATTTATATTATAAATAAATAAATATAATATATAAACACATATATTATGTAAACAAAAACTTTTATTTTGGATGTGATTAATCGCGATTAATCGTTTGACAGCACATATATATATATATATATATATATACATATACAGGTGCATCTAAAAAAAATAGAATATCGTGAAAAATATCTTTTTTTTTTTGGTAACTTATTTCAAAAAGTGAAACTTTCATGTATTCTAGATTCATTACATGTAAAGTAAACCATTTAAAAAATGTTTGTTTTGTTTTAATTTTGATGACTGGAGCTTACAGCTCATGAAAGTCTAAAATCCAGTATCTCAGAATATTAGAATATTTCCTAAGATCAATTAATAAAAAAGAATTTGCAAAACAGAAAAGCTCAAGTTCTTTAAAGTATGTTCATTTATGCACTCAATACTTGGTCGGGGCTCCTTAAGCACAAATTACAGCATCAGTGAGGTGTGGCATGGAAGCGATCAGCCTGTAGCACTGCTGAGGCACTATTGAAGCCCAGGTTTCTTTAATTGTGGCCTTCAGCTCATCTGTATTGTTGAATCGACTGTTTCTCATCTTTCTCTTGAAAATATTCCATATATTTCATATGGGGTTCAGGTCAGGCATGTTGGCTGGCCAATCAAGCACAGTAATATCATGGTCAGCAAACCTTTTGGAAGTGGTTTTGGCACTGGGCAGGTGCTAAAGTCCTGCTGGGAAAGGAAATCAGCATCTCCATAAAGCTTGTCAGCAGGTGGAAGCATAAAGTGCTGTAAAATCTCCTGGTAGACTTTGGACTTGATAAAACACATTGGGCCAACACCAGCAGATGTCACGGCACCCCAAATCATCACTGACTTTGGAAACTTCTCACTGGACTTCAAGCAGCTTGGATTCTGTGCCTCTCCAGTCTTTCCAAATGAAATGCAAAATTTACTTTCATCTGAAAAGAGGACTTTGGACCACTGAGCAACAGTCCAGTTCTTTTTCTCCTTAGCCCAGGTAAGATGCTTCTGACATTGTTTCTGTTTCAGAAGTGGCTTGGTAGCCCTTTTCCTGAAGACGTCTGAGTGTGGTGACTCTTGATGCACTGAGTCCAGCTTCAGTCCACTCCTTGTGAAGCTCTCCCAAGTGTTTGAATCGGCTTTACTTGACAGTATTTGACCCCTTTCGTGAGGTGTGACGTGACATGTGACATTCATTTGCATTTAACCCATCCAAAAGTGCACACACACAGCAGTGAACACACACACACCGTGAACACACACCCGGAGCAGTGGGTAGCCGAGCGGCCATGGCAGACAGTGAGTTAATCATAGCCTATGTTTGATCAATTTAGCCTTCTCAAATCATCACGACTTGACTAAAATAAAATCTATAGGCCTATATAAAATGCTTTAAAAAACAATGTTAGTTTAAATCGTTAACCTAGATAAATAAAGCTTTGCGTGCGCTTTAACATGGAACTCTTCCAGCATTCGCTGCTGCTGGACACTAAACACCATCTGAGCCACTCTTGACAGTCGCGGTAGCATGGTCTCGTGTTGTTTCCACGAGCGCGGCAAATCTTTGTCATCCCCATAATAATTGATGGATATCTAAAATATAAACATAAGGAGGAAGCAAGCCTGATGCCTGGCCCATGACTGAGCTATGACGTGAAAATTATCCCGAAGCCATACATAAGTTGGGGCCGTTGGGGCCGTTGGGCTCGGGCTGAAATGCAGGGCTCTAAAGCGCAGCTTGTTGCATTTAAGCAGCAAAAATACACACAAAATGACACCAAAATGGCCATCCTGGCCACACAGTTAAATAAATTATAATATTCAGTGATGTGAAATGTGGAGTAAGGTCTGGCGCAGTTGCAGCTTGTACTTATTACTAAAACAAGAAAGCAAACGAGTAGCATTAATAGTCATTCATTTTAGTTAACATATGCTATGATAATTTGAACAGATTTTTATTCTTATTGTAAAATAATGGAACATTTAGGTAATGAATATTGTCTCAAAAGTCATGGAAAAGTCATGGTAAAAATATGTACGAACCCTGGCTGTACATTCCCTCCCCCTACCTACAACCCCTGCCGGTACAAGACTCGAACCCGCAACCTTTGGGTTACGACTCTCTAACCATTAGGCCACGACTTCCCTTGTTATGATCTTCTGTGTGGAGGGTGTCAATGATCGTCTTCTGGACCATTGCCAAGTTAGCAGTCTTCCCCATTATTGTGGTTTCAAAGAACAAGAGATACCTGGAATTTATACTGTAGGGATGGTCATTTAAGGAAACTCAAATGTAAATATTCTAATATTTTGAGATATTGGATTTTTGACTTTCATGAACAAAGAAAACGTTGGAAATGTTTTACTTTACATGTAATGAATCTAGAATATATGAAAGTTTCACTTTTGGAAATAAGAAATTATTTATGTGTGTGTGTGTGTATTTTTTGTTTTTAAGGAATTAATACTTTTATTTAGCAAAAAATATGACTTTCTGATGGTCAAAGGACATTGTTACAAAAGATTTCAATTTTAAAACAAATGCTGTACTTTTGAACAAAGAATCCTAAAATGTATCAGTTTCTACATAAAATATTAAGCAGCATATCTGCTTTCAACATATTAATAAGAAATATTTTTTGGGCAAACAAATCAAAATGTAGTCTTCACAGAAAAAAATAAAACAATTATTTAATTTGTAATATTTCACAATGTTACTGTTTTTATTGTATTTTTTATCAAATAAAACCAGCCTTGCTGAGCATAAGATACTTCTTTTATATTTATTAATTTTTAAAGAACATTCAAAAAATTGTATTGTATATAAAAAAGTTAGTGTGTATATTTCATTAGTTCTTGGATTTCCTGGCAATCAGACCCATGGCCTTGGCGTTGCTAGCACTACGCTCTACTGTTTGAGCCAGAGGAACAGAAAATGTACTATCTATATTGTAAGATGTGACCATTATTACCGCTCTGTAAAACTGGTCACAGCCATGCAGTTTGTCGCTAGCAGAGCAGTGATGTAGGGGTTGGAGGGTGAGGTCAAGTCCATCTCCTCCTCTTCAGAGGAAACGTAGGTGATCGCTCCATTCTTTATTCTCCATCCCATTCATTCTCTAGCTTTCCAAGCAACTTGTCTAAAAAAATTCATAACGGAATTTAAGAAAAAAAATCTTTATTCATTTTCTTTTTGAAAGCATTAACCTAATTTTAATGGGCCGGAGACCAAGTGTGCGGAGATCACAATTTGGATGGGTCTGATTATGGACTAAACACAATACATAAATACATCAGGCTCTTAACACCCTCCGCACCCGAACATTATCGCATTACTGGAGCGCTTTGTTGCGACAGAGCCTAATCCTCCAGAAAGAGGGTCTGATTATTGCTGACCAGCAAGCACAGGCGAGACGGGGAATCAAGTTTTGGGGGAGGGCAGAAAGAGGCAGAGAGAGATGAATATTATTTTCCCACAGTCTGTACTGGTTTACTTTGTTTTTGTTTATTTATTAATCTTATATAAATCATTTTCATGCTAGATGATACTTAACATGCACGATTAGTCTGTACGGGCACAGTCTGTGAAGGTCAAGGTTAAATGATGAACAGTTTTTGTTGTCATGAACAGACTGTGGTACATTTCTAGTCCTCCCTATTGTGCACAGATAGAGTTGTTGACATAAAGAGAGACTCTGTGTTTGCTCTCTTGATAAGGCCTTTCAGAATGAAGTATATGGAAATGACTGCTATTATGTTGCATGAATAGGCACCGACTCTATAAGAGCCATATCGTATTTTCATGCCATTTATTCGTACTATGGGCTGCATTAAGGGTCTGGAAAAAACCCTACTTTAAAACCATAGCTCAGAACTGCTGAAATAGCACATGATGAGCTGTCGCAGATATGAGATTAATGCAGAGGTGTAGGAGAAATATCGCTCCTTACTGAACTATTATTGCAGTCCCATAAACAGAAAGTGGATTAAACGCCCCTTCAAAGGAACCAGTTTTGAGTACCTCAATTATTATGTCTACATTAAAGCTAGACAGTCTTGAGTGATTAAAGCTGTTTGTGCATCAGCCAAACGGCAGGTGTGTCTCAATCAGGTGCGGCTCATTTTAATGAAATTTGGTAGTCAGACTTAGTCAGCAGCAAAACACTAGCCTGCGCTTCATTAGAAACCTGTAATTTTGGGTGGTTTTAGGATTGATCTGTGCTGCAAATTGGCTGATGTATTTTAGAATCCGAGATATTGATTATGAGAAATCAATTCACAATTATGAGATATAAAGTCATAATTACGATAAACAAACTTGCAATTGTAAGATATAGACCAATTACCTTTTTATTTTCCATAGTATTTTCCTGCAGAATCCAATTCTGGTTCAGTCCTACCATGCTGGAAACAATACAGTACCTGTCCAAATCTGGGGTTTATGAAAATGAAAGCATCTAGAGATCTTATTAGCAGTCACACAAATACCTTGTTACCTTCAAACACCTCACCAAGTGCAGAACATGTGCGGCTATTTCAGATGATTTTAATAAAAACCCCAACAAAAGATAACAATGCCCTGCTACCCAAAGCAGCTCAGGCCACATTAATAAAGCAGCATGCAGCCGTGTTGTGTTATGCAGAAGAGTTGGGGTCATGTTTTATAGATGTTTTGTGGTATGATTCCTTTACGGTTGCTGTTCTTCTGCAGGTTTCAGTGGTGGATTTACCTGGTGGAGGACGGCGCATGGAGCGCAACGTGGGGCTGAACCGGACACAGGATGTGGCCGTGTGCTGGTGGCCTCTCTGTAACGAGGAGGTAAGGCCTTGGTCTCCAGTCCCTAGTGCAGTGGACAGGGCCAACCTGGTGCTGCTCGCCTGCTCGGATACACCAGGGCTTACGGTAAGCAAACATTGACCTTGCTTCAGGGTTGGCCTTTTATCCATGTCTGAACTAACATTTTTTGGGTGATGAATTTGAATGATGTGAGAGAGACTTGAAGGTCAGATAATAACCAGGGTGTGACCTCCTAAATAATATAAATACTTTTAATAATGCCCTCGCAATGCTCCGCTGCTCAAGGTTTCGGAAAGATTGTCAATCCCTTTTTCGCCCCAGTCTTTTTGTCCCATTTTACCTTTCTTTTTTTCTTTTGTCATGCTGTACCAATTACCATTGTGTTTCTCAATGAGCTGCAGTAACTCGCAGACTGTTTACTTGAACTTTTTTTTACGTGAACAGCCAACCTTTGACCTTTCAGCCCCCTTCCTGTGTAGCTGACACTCTTTCATTGTAGTATGTATTCTGTTCTCCAGCGAGTCTGCAGCTACGCAGCAGCTATGCAGAGGTACAAAACAAAAAACAAATGTTTTCTTGATTCTAGAAATATTTTGCTTATAGAATAGAGCTGCAGTACAAACACCAATCCATCATTGTTTTTAAAGGTACCACTTATTTTTTTGCTTACATCACAGTGGACGAAATGTCGTCTTGTCTTGAACTTAGTATTAATAAATTAGCATTTAGTTTTATTGTTTTAATTTATCCAGTAATAATTTTTCATTATTTATAAAGTAACTAGTATTCAACTGGCTATGTGATCAGAACAAAGTGGCCCCATGCAGTGAAAATAAAACATGTAAAATAAAACCGCTTTTATTAGGCTACTGATATTACTGGAGTCTACATCTCCAAAGTACTCTTCCTTTTTTGTGTGTGAAACTGTCTGTCCACTTCTCCATCTCTACTGTACATTCCAGTGCCTATCAGCACTGCTTAATGTTGAATGGCGACGATTCAGAAATCAGCAAGCAATGCTTAAGCTCCCAACGTTGCACTCTGGTTTTAAACATATGCAAAATCTTCACTCGCAGAGCAGGGGATGAGAGAGACGAGTAAACAGCTGCGTTTCCAATCGCAAATGCACCAAATGAAAACAAACAAGGGGGAGAAAACTGCTAAATAAAAAAATAAAAGGGGGGCAGCATAAAGCAACGCTGGATTGCTCCGGTTGGAAATGAACCCTGGATTTATCCTGGGCCTTCACCTATTTATTTTCCTCTCTCTCTCTGTCTCTCTCTTCCTCTCTCTGTCTCTCTCTCTCTCATTTTTCTACGGTTAAAAAACATTAAAGTGTCTCTCGCCTTCATCGTTTCTAATTAAAGTGTTTGTTGTCATTTTCAGATCCGTGGTGTGAAATCAAGCTAGCAGTTTATGTAAGACGCGAGCGGTGAATCAAACGGTTCGCTCGGCGCACAGACACACACTTCAATCAATTCTGCCTCATATATATGTTCCCTTTGTTAAGTTTGCTATCTGCATGCTAAACCCATTTTCTGCTTAGTCTTCAGCATTTAGAAAGTACGCTTTCTTTCCCTATGTGGTCTTAATTCTTACCCCTCGCAGATAAGCACTGCCAAGAGACACACGGGGAAAAACACTTGTGCACACACACTTATTTATGCAAACGTTTAACATTTATAATCAATTCCCCTGTTCCTGCAATTTAATGATTTTAATAAAAAATTATTTTTATATATACTCTTATTTTGCATGTTGAGTTGGTTATGTTTTCAGTAAGCATTTTATATAATTTTTCGTTTTTCTTTACTTTTTTTTTCTTTATTTTTTTAGTTGTTTTGCATATTGGGGTGGTTGTTGTTATGTTTTCCGTACGCATTAGATGTTGTTGAATATCCTGTTATCTCTCTTGGAACACTTCTCTTTTTCATTCTTTTGATCTGCATATTTACCAGGCATCTGTACTTTATTTAAAATTGCCACATTTCTTGTGTCTTCAACCAAGCACATATTATCCTTTTCACTCAGTGTGGAATGAAAGCAGAACTATTTTTACAGTTTTCAGGCCTGTGTGAAAAGTACTCCAGAATTTACACATAGACCATGGAGTCAGTGACATTCAGGGACATCCACTTTTTTTAAAGGAATTTCTTGAGGAAATGTTATGACCACAATGGTCTCAAACAACGTAAATTGTCAAACTATATCCCAACAAAAGTGCTCATAATAGTCTAATGTTGCTATGTAATTTTTTTGTTACATTTCTTATTGAAAACAGTTGTGCTACTTAACATTTTTGAGGAAACTTTTGATCAATTTACCGCATCCTTGCTGAAGAAAAGTATACATTTTTACCCCAAACTTTTGAATGGTAGTGTATATACGCACATTTTTTGACACAGACGCCTTTTCTGACTGAGGTATTTGTCCTGCTGAATTTATTCCTCTCATTTTTTTGAATGTATTCCTTATTCAGTGACTCTCGGTCAGTGTTGATTTGATTTTAGAAGGCTCATGTGGAATGGTTTCAATCTCTGTCATTTTTCTGCGCATGGCTGCTGTTATGATTCCAGACCATGTTATATATGAAGAGAAAAGGTCCAAGTGGAATGTGATTTCTCGGGTTAAATTCTTGGGCATGTGCAGGTGCAGTAGAGCGAATGCTTCTGTGTTGATTTCATGCCACAGCGGCCTGACAAGCATCTGAGTAGCACACACACACACACACACACACACATTTACACACACCAGAAGAGTGGAGACTCAGCAGCAAGAACTTTCATAGATTGCCTTCATCATCATCTCCCTTTCTCTCTCCCTCTCTCACTGTCCCCCTCTCTCTCGCTCTCTCTCACTGTTTGCTCTCTGAGCTGGAAAATTGGCTCAAAGAGCTCTACTGCTGTGAACAAGGCCTGCTGCTCAGCTGGACCTCTTTGGGTTTATCTTTCAAGCTGCAAAAGAAAGTCCAGAGAAGAGAAGAAAAGAAAAGAATAGTTTTGACCAGTGACTGAAACCAATAACTAACAGAGACTCACTTACCACTGTTCTCTCTCTCTCTTTCTCGCTCTCCTTTGCACCTCCCCAACTCACCAAGATGCCGTTTGTCTTTGTGAAATTGAATCTGTCATTGTTTCAGCGGCAGCTGTGGGATTTGCGATGTTTGTGTGTGCGTGTGTGTGAATGCAGGTCTTAAGAAGGATCACTCTGTGAAGATGTTAAAACCTTTGTGGCGGGTAGGAGAAAGACACTCGAAATGTCCCCCAGTGCTGAGGCAAACATACTGCCTCTCAACCAGCTCTCCTTTATTTATTCACCTTTTTGTTTTTGTTTAGTGTTACTGTGGCAAAGAGCTTAGCCCTTTCTCTCTATGGCTATCTGTTACTGCTAAACCGGATAAACAAGTGTGAGGATTGTGCAATTCCTTATGGCACTTCTAGTCCTCAATTTTACATTCACAACGAAGCACAATGTTATTCAAGGCATTTAAATGTGTGTATTATTAGCCCAAATAGTATCTGTAGCATTGCCTAGCATGGTATTGGCAAAGCATTAGCCTCGTGAGGTCACAAATTTTGGCCTGAGCTGCAAGCTGACCACTTTAAAAAGGCCTGATAAGGTGTTCAACCTAGCCCTAGCTAGTTTTTGACTAGCTTAGTGCTAGCGGGGTCAACATTGTCGGAGTATTAGCCAAAGCAGTTGGGGCGTTGGTCTTTTGCTAGCGTGGTCAGTGGGGTGTTGGTTCTGAGCCCGGGCCCAGCTGTGGACAGGCCCAGAATGGGGGCCTCTGTGGCTGGGGCAGGTGTGTCTCAGCGGGGCCTGGCTCTGTGGAGATCTGGCACTGTTCCGGATCTCCCCTCTGTGCTGTCAGCAACTCCTCTCCCGCCCTCTCACTAAACCCCTCTCACCCCCTGGGGTGCAGCGGGAGTCGGCCCAGGGGGGATTACAGCTAAAAAAAAGACAAAAAACTCATCCCCTGCTTTCACAGAAACCATCGACAACCCGCTTAACTCAGTCTCCTACACTGGCGCACACACCACAGTTCTGTGCCAGCCCATCGCTCTCAGTCTCTCTCTCACCGCACCATCTGCACCAGAAACACACATACTACAGGTAAACCCCAACTTCCTGCGTGCTGCCGTCTGATAGGATACTTTTTAAGCTGTTTGTGTGCACATTTTGAGGTTAAATCTCCAAACAAATTTGCTCAACATGTGTGTTGGGCCTGTGATTTCTACTGTCTCAGGAATGGAGGTGCCCATGCTGAATATTTACTTTTGCAAAATGTTTGTAACTTTTGGTTTAGCTGTGGTTCTTCAAGACTGCTTGTTTCTTTCTCCGTTTCTGTTTTACCTTGCTAAGGGTTGTTACTTTTTGTATTTATCATTTTGAAATATAATTTAGTCACCCAACTTTCTGAGAATTGTGGTGTAGAAGAGCACGCTTTGACACATTGAGTTGTGAGTTTTTTTAATATTGATTATAATTATTTTAAGATGATTCATTCTCCATTTCACTAAAATGACATATTATGCATAACTTTTCTAATAATGTTTTTAAAAGTTTAGCACACACATTGAGATGTGGTTCTCAAATAGGTGTCAGATTTGAATCTGGTTCGTTACCTGATTTTGTTCCCTCTTTTCTATTTATCATTTCTTAGTCTCTTCCAGCTATAGTACTACACTATAAATAAAACTGCCAAAAATGTGAAAGTTAAATTTGTAGTAAAATAAATATTTTACAGTTCAGAACAAGTACATGAACTAAATTATGATCTGAAACAAGTATATGAACAACATTTTATCTCTGTTGTGACAGATGAATAGGAAAAAAGTATGTAAACCCTTGGTTTCAGCAGAAATAACTTTCACCAAATATTTCCTGTAATTGTGAACTGGGCATGCACAATCAACTTATAATTAAACTGAACTGGTAGATGCAAGGGTTCACATACTTTTTCTGGGAAAAAAAATACTTCAATGATTAAATGAAATTCTTTTTTTCTTCCGTTTCTCTCTGTGTAGGTTTTGAGCTCTATCCGAACTGATGGAAACCCTATAGACTGCAGATTCAGTTTGACCCAACCCTACCACGTCCTGACCGCGGAGCTGCACCAAGAGGCCAAACACTCCACGTCTGAGCTGTACGAGGAGGCCCAGCCTCCTGAAGTCCAAACCTGTGTATATGAATGTGCTCGTGGATGTCTCCAACGTCTGTCCAGCTCTCCTCTACCCCTGACGTCCAAACCTATAATCTGTTGTCGTGACCCGTTGGAGCGCTGGGTTCTCCTGGGGCTTCAGGATTGCTCTGTAGTTCTTTTTGACCCACAGACAGGCCACTCACAGTGGGCCTCCTGCTCCATGGTGCCAGCGGTACTAGCATGGCATCCTTCAGGAGCTCTGCTGGTGGTGGGCGGAGGTCAAGGCGAGCTCCAGTGCTTTGATATGGGACTCTCGCCTCTCCCTCTGCGGTTAGTGAGTGAAGAACCGATTCCTGGCTCTATAGGCCCCAGCCTGCAGCTCTCTCGTCACATAAAAACCTCTGAGGGGCTAGAGGGAATGCATTGGGCCTACTGTCCGATATCTCATGGAAACGAGGGTCTGGAGGCACATGACTTACTGCTGCTTCGGTTTCATGGAGGGCCGCTTGCTGCACTGAGGCTAAGATTAGGTCAGTGGGACCTTTCTGTAGTTTACTTGATTGAAATCAGAGTAGATCATTTGAAGTGTAGCGCTAAAGATTCTTGAACATTATTGTATTTATATAGCTAGAAGTCATAAAACACAAACACACAACAATCTTGAAGAGAGAATTTACACTTGAGACTTAAACTACCATTCAAAAGTTTGGGATCAGTAAGATAAAAAAAATAACTTTATTCAGCAAGGTTTCAGTAAATTAAACAAAGATGACTATAATAAATGTATAATGTTGAAAAATTTAAATTTTCTATTTCAAATAAATACAGTTTTTAACTATTCATCAAAAAATCCTGAAAAAAAATATATCAAGGTTTCCAAAAAAATATGAAGCAGCACAACTGTTTTCAGCATTGATAATAATAAGAAATGTTTCTTGAGCACCAAATCAGCATATTAGAATGATTTATGAAGGATCAAGACTGGAATAATGGATGCTGAAAATGTTGCATTGCCATCACAGGAATAAATTACATTTTACAAACAGAAAGCAGTTATTTTAAATTGCCCATTACCTGATTCCCCTCTTCTTCCCAGTTGCAAAGAAGCAGTATATAGATATCTAGTTTTCTAGCTACTAAGAGCCCGAAATAAGATATTTGATGTCACAATCCTTGCACACTTTGGCAAATCCAGTGATTAGTCCTTCCAGAAGTAATAATTTTAGCAACCCTCTATCTTGTAAAGGACACGCATAAGGCCAGCCAATCAGATTAGAGCTTGTCCGATCAAGAGAGTGCGTGGTGGTGTTATTATGTGTTATATACTTCAGAGTGTGAGTGTACCGTCTGAGATTGCGTTCATTGTAGAACTGTAGAAGCACACAGACATTTGAGGGAATGGCAGATGCAGGGGCCAAGTCTTCTGAGGTCACTCGATACCCACCCTTGGGCTGCCACCTCCAGGTGCATTCTGGGATGCATTTCTCCGATAAATCATTTACAGTGACTTACGGTCCCTCAGGGCACCAGATAAAGTTTGACAATCAAAACCTGCCCATGCCTAGAGTTTAATTTTGACTTTGGAAGTGAATGTGACTCCCAGCGACTCTGTCAAAGTTTTAAATGGAGAGCGTCAGCAAGAGAAAGCGTTTTCTACGAGAGAGAGAGGTAAAAAGCAAGGGAGGGTGGAAGGGAGAGACAGCGACAGCAGTTCCCTCTCCTCTGATCGCGTGCCAAGGTTTTGATGAAGAAAGCAAGACATCCTTTCCGACTGATAATTCGGAGCAGCTATTGAGCAGCGCTTGTTTGCCCGTTTGTCTATTTATTTGTTTGTGAACGTGTTCGTTGGGCTTGTCTTGCTCACGCGCCCATATTTATTGACTTATATCTTTAGAACTGCTACATGATGAAGTGAGTGAATCGGACGCGCAGAGGATGAAAGTGTTGGCAGACCTCCAGTCTTTCCAAGGAAGCAGCTCTTTCTTTTTCTTTCGCTCACCCTCCCTTCGTTTTTTCCTCTCCTCCCTGAGTTATCTCATCTGGGCACGCGCTCAGCACAGGAGAGCTGCTGTACGGAGTGGATACTGGGGGCAACTGGCCGGCACACTCTGAGAAAGTGAGAAAAAAAAGAGAGTAAGGGGGAAACAAGATTAATTTAAAGGAGAGGAAATTGCACAGCATTGCAGTTTGGAGCCCTTTGGTTGCATCACATAAGACACCCTGTTTGTTTTGGTTGTGTCATTATGCCTATATATTTATAAAATATTTCAAATAAATAAATTAGTGGGGTCTTTTTATACCACTTACCACAATTAAGAACAAGAAAAACAACTTCAGTTAGAGTCCAAATGAGTATTTTGTTATCACAATCACTATCACAAATTCTCATAAATGAAGGTCACCTAACTGTCAAGGTTTTTCACTTCACAGAACAGTTCAATTTTTTACTTTATTTATTTAAAAGACCGTAACAATTGAATTTTGTATTTTATTTCATATTTTTTAAGTAACAATTAAATGTTGTACTCCAATTAATTTTGTTCTCCAAAGTCCAAATTATTTTAATTTTTTAACACAATCAACAATTAATGTAATGAAATTTATGACTTCTTATTAATGTCACCTAACTGTTCTTTAAAGCTTTTTTACTGGACAGAACAGTTAAATGTATTACTTATGTTACTTATTTATTTATTTAAAAAATGGTAACAATTCAATTTTGTCTGTATTTGTTTAAAAATGTTCATATAAATGTGTAAAAACCATATATGTGTAAACTAACTGTTAATCGGTGCACTTTTCATCCTCAGCCTTTTCTTTTTCAATTTGTTTTGTCTCTCTGCAGCTCTTCTGTGTCTGTGCTGACTTCTGTAATTTCTCTCCACACTGTTATTAGTCACATTAGTTCACTCTTCAGGGGTTTGTGGGAGGCGGCCTGTTAATTTCCCACATGCAGTTTTAATTGGACCCTACCTGACCTCCTTACCAAATTCACTTACAAAAAAATGGTGGCTGTCGTTTTATTTGCCGCAAAATCGTGCCTCCTTCTGCTCTCAACGTCCACAGGAGATGATTTCTGTCCAAGAGGGGAGTTAAAATTGGTTTAGCAACAGAAAGAGATAACAAACATGGGTCATTTACTTTACTTTGCTGTGTTATGTGCAGGTTCCTTCATGTTTAAGACTTCAGGAATCATGAATACAGAGGGTCTTGAGGGGTTGTTTTATTGATAGGCAACATATTTCTCGGTTTGTGTGGTGTTTGTCAATAATATTATGGTGCGTGTGGTTTTCGTGGCTGTGCTAATGGTCTCCTGTTGAGAAGTGAGCAAGGTTAAGCGTAGCTGTGATTGAGTGTGCCGTTCAAAAGCAGATCCAGTATGGCTGGATTAAGCTCTGTTACATTATTAAAGCCACCTTTACGGGTGTCAACCGCCTCAGGTGATTACTGTTCATTGTGATCACCGACACTAACATTCACAGAAAGTTAGCAAGAGAACAGACAGATGAGAGTTAGAAATAGAAAGATGTGTCTGAGAGAGAAAGAAAAAGAACAGGAATTAAAGGAAAAGAGAGAGGGCAGCGGATACAGAAGAATGAATGTGTGTGTGTGTGAAATGCAAGGAAAAGTTTTAGTGGTTAAATATATGAAATGCTCTTGACGCACTATGAAATCTGAAACTACTGTAAATTTAGCACTCACCTGAAGATATTAAAGATAATAGCTGATAAAGTAACAACAGTAACAAAAACTATGCAGGGCCTATAACAACAACAGATTTTTTAAAGTATTGTAAATTTTGTACATATATAATAATTAATACCATTATATACACTACCATTAAAAAATTTGAGATCAGTCAATTGATATATTAGAATGATTTCCTAAATATCATGTGACACTGAAGTCTCAATTAATGGCTGCTGAAAATTCTGCTTTGCCATCACAGGAATAAATTACATTTTCAAATAAAAAACCGTTTGGATTTGGAATTTATATCATATTCAACAGTAATATTGTTTTTACTGTATTTTTGATTTAATGAATGCAGCCTTGGTGAGAATAAGAGACTTTTTTTCGAAAACGACAAACCTTTAAATGGTAATGTATGTCAAAGTATATCATCATGATGTAAAATTAGTGTTTATTGTCCTCATCTCATTTGCCTTCAAAAATTGTATTTTATCATATAGTAGCATGATATCTGGCATCTAACACCCTAATCTCTATAGACAACTGTATTAGTATCAGCTGTTAAAAAAATCCTTATCAGTCGAGCCTTAATTTTTACATTTAGACCAGTTTGAAGAAAACTAATCTGTATGACCCTTTTGTGGTTAAAATAGTGTGTGATTGTCTTTTAGGTAAATGCACATATAAGAAGCTTTGTAAACAGCTGAAGGTTCATCCATTAGCTCCATTAGCTTAGATATCCATTCAGCTGCTCAACCCTCTCTGGTTGATTCTCTGCTGTATATGGCATTTTTTAAAGCATCTGCCATTTCTCTTAAAGGTAATTCACTAAACTAACTGTCAGCCGTATCCACACCAACGAGTATGTTTAACCTGAATCGACTGCATTTGCTGTGTGTCACAGTTCAGTGCTCACTCTCTCTCTCTTACACACACACACACCTCTCAACAGTGCTACAGGGAAAGAGCACAGACTGAAGATCGATCCAAATGTCAATGGCAATCTTACAGAGCGTCGCCTCTAAAGATCTCCCTCCTCATATGATTCAGAGCTTCCACAACCTCTTTCTCGCTTTCTCCGTTCTGTGGAATTGTGAAAATTCCAAATATTATTTTTGTTTATAATATAACATAACAAAAATGGGACAGTAATGGAAAGGGATTGAGTCGATTAGGTCTAGTATTTGATGGAAATACTGTAACTTTTGGACTTTCCTACAGTATTTGCTTCTTTTAAGTCTGCTTCAGTCATCATATATTTCATATGTGTCACTTCACAACCATTCAATAACACCAATAACATGTATTTATTCTATGTGCAGGTGTGTTCAATGGGGCTCAGCTAGGCCCAGGTGATCTGGTACAGCACCGTTTGCGCTGTGAGGAGGTGAACACAGCACTGGGAATTCTGGGTAATATGGACTGGGCCATGATGGGAGCAGAGTGTTACAGGTCACTCAGCTCCATCACAGATCACCTGCTGAGAAAACCACTGGACCAGCAAACTGAAGGTAAAGACTCCAGACCTGCAGGCTTTGATTTCTGAACAGAGACTAAACCTAAACTTAATTAGTGTCAGGGAAAGTGCAGCTTAGAATCAAAAAGGTCTTTACTCTTCAAAATAAATTTAAATCTCGTTATGTGCTCTGGTGCTGAGAACGATAGCTAATAGGACCATGGACCACTATAAAACATATATGTATGGTTCAGAATTAAAGTAAAAGTAGTTTGACACTTTGTGGTTGTTAAAAGTTTGCTTTACATCATTAACATTCCTAGCTAATGTCCTAACTAAAGGAAGTCACTGTTACCACCTTGAAGTTTTGTTTTGAGAAATGCTCTAGTATAATTTGTTTGCAGATTTCACTTTGTTTGATATTTTGTATGTAATGCAATGAGAACGGATTGGGGCCACTGCTTGTACATATTTGATCCTGTTGAGTGTGATTGCAGGTCAGTTGGAAGCTGTGCTGGGGATGTTTTATGCCCCCTGCAGACCCCTCTCAAACACTGTCATACTGGAGTACAGAGATCCCATCAGCCGATACGCCCGCCGATTCTTCCATCACCTGCTCAGGTACACACATAACACACACTCTACATACAGTACACACCACCTCCTTCATCTGATTAATTCCTCTTCAGTTGAAAACAATAATTAAATAAAAATCAGCAGTCAGTCAGGTGTTCAGAAATGGCTTTGCAATGCTTCTGACTTCTCTCTTCCAGACACCAGAGGTTTGAAAAAGCCTTCTTGCTGGCTGTAGATATCGGTGCGAGAGATCTGTTCATGGTGAGCACACACTTTCAGACATGCACATACAATGGCAACAAAACAATACAACAAATATCTCAATTTAGTTCATTTTTCAATAACTTGATAACACGTTTGCATGTTGACGGTTCTGTCAGATGTCGGTTAATGGTCACATGAAATGCAGGTAAATACATTTTTTTATATTCTGTCTTTTTTAGTAAGTGTTTTTATTTTAAGTTTTATTTATTTGTTTTTGTCTTTTTATTTTAATTTTACATTATTATTTAATTATTAGATTTTTATCAACTCACAAAAATTCAGCTTTAGAAACCTCTAGGAGTTCACAAACCCTAGATTGGGGTTACCTTCAAAGTATGGGATCAGTAATATTTTATTTTAAATAAATAATTTTATTCAGCAAGAACACATTAAATTAAGCTACAGTAAAGACATTTGTAATCACATAAATGTTGAACTTTTTCTTCATCAAATAATCCTAAAACAAAGGTATCAGGAATGTTGAGCAGCAATACTGTTTTCAACATTGATAATAATAAGATTGGTACTTGAGCACCAAATCAACGTATCAGAATGATTTCTGGATCATGTAACATTTCAGTTTTTTTTTTACTGTTTTTGATCAAATAAATGCATCTTTGGTGAACATAAGAAACCTATTTCAAAAACATTATAAAACTCTTACTGTCCCAAACTTTTGAATAGTAATGTACATTTTGTACATATGAAAATGTTCAAAAATGCAAGCAGAAAGCATGTTTTAACTAATTTAATTAAGTCTTTATAAGTTAGCATAATCATAGCTTTTTATGTATTTAAAAATAAATTAATCTGTGATCATTAAAAAGATTCATTAAGTTAATATTGTGACAAGGTATAAATTAAAAATATGTTTTAAAATGAACTTAAAAATGTGTTGCCATTGTCTGTGACAATAGTTTAGTTATGGGTGGGTTACACATTCAGAGACCTTTGAGTTGGCTCTGTTTTGGACTGAGAGGCTCTGGGCAGGTGCAGCTCTGGGTTTGAGGCCCCTGGCCATGTCACGTCCCCTCTCTCCTATACCATAACAAGAATCCCAGAGACTCCGGAGAGCAACAGTTGCTAAGAGAAAGAGGGAGGGGGGTGTGGAAGAAAAAGAGTGAGGGAGTCTGTCTTTCACAGCTCTCGTGGCCGGTTCACTATCTTTTCTCTCCCTCTCCTTTCTCACTCCTTTAAATGGTCTTGTGTGTGTGACCCCTTTTCTAGGCCTCCTCTCTCCATGCCCGAGTGACACCTTCCCTATTAGCGTTCACTCCGGCCGCTGTCTCTCTCTTTCTCTCTGTCCTTTTTTCATGCAGTTCCTCTCTCTCCCTCCTTCTTTCACGCCGATCGCACTCGTTCCAATTCATTCCCCACTAAGTGCTGCTGCTGAGGGCCCCAATTGAAAAGGTGGAGCTCGAGCCACACAAGCCTGAAAGAGCAGAGAAGAGAGGGAGGGAGGGAGAGAGAGAGAAGGGCAAAGGAAACCTGGATCTGTTATTCTTGGGACATGCACTGGGAAAACGCAAAAGAGAAAGGATGAGAGAGACGAAAGTGGCAAATTATGAATGGCCCATGAATATCAGTCCTTGTGAATCAACAAAGAGCAGAGAGAGAGCGAGCTAAAGGCAGAGAAACAGAGAGAGAGAAGGCAGTGGCGTTTCACCCTGCAGTTTTGGCTCTTGGCTAATTAGCCACAGAAGTTAAATTAAACCACCCACAGGAGAGAGGGAGAGAAAGAAAGCAAGAGAAAGGCAGAGAACGAGCGGGGGTCATTGCTCCATCTGATCTGTTCCCCTCGATGTCACAAAGGTCAGATGAAACAAAACGGAAGGAGCCCCATGTAAGAGCACCCAGTATGAGCCGGGCTCGAGTCTCCATTGTCTCCGAACCAACAATGGAGCACCGAAAGAATTTCTCTTTCTTTTCTTTTGTGAAGTGAAGCACTTTGGTGTTGGAAGAAATTGGAGGGGTCGGAGTCACCCAAAGGGGTAGAGAAGAAGGGAGAGGGAGGGCAGGGTTGCCCCTCCACTCATTCACTGGAGTGTTTTGCATAATTGTAACATTCTATACTTGTAATTATCCTCTGATGTGAACCCTGATAGAGTCTGTGCTAATTCGTTTAGCCGTATTTCACTGACTTTTCTCGTTCCTGTGCTTTTTTTTTGTTTTTGATCTGCCGATTAATTAATTAGATCATAATTGTGATCATATGCTTGCTTTGTTGGTTAATGGGGCGTGTGTTTGCTGGAAACGGAGGGGGCCCGTGTTAATATCAACGATTAGACATGATGTGCGGCACAGAGCTGATATTGGCTGGTTTCTGTGTTGAGATGGATAATGAACTCTGTAAGACCCTCTCGTGTATCTGATAAACACCTTCCTCAAACACTCACGTGGATTACAGGTGTGATCCTCCAGAATTGTTTTCGCACATGTGTCAGCGTAAATGCGCAGTTGCGCATGTAATGGTTCTCTCTCTTGCTCTGCTCCACTGGTCCATGTTAATTTTAAACTCTTTTCTGACGTCGAGCGAATATCAAGCATCATCGCTGGACCAGCTGTTTATCCTGTCTCCATATGCCTCTCCAGTCAAAAATAACACTAAAAGGCCGTTTATCTGCGTTTGAGCTCTTAAAGCTCTTAAATAAATAAGATTAGACCAGATCCGGTGTCCTGTGTAAGCTGTGGTGAATAAGAGGTATAATATCTGATTTATGTACAGAATTATTGTCATCCCTCTTAGACGTCTGGATTCAGTCGCTTTTTCTCCGTCTGGCTCTCTGTTTCCTGGCCTTCCTCTTTTTTTCAATCTGTCTGTCTTTCTGGCTCAGAAAGCATTATGTTCTGCTAAGCTAAAATAGAGGTCTTCAGATGCAATGCTAATATCCAGTGTTTGGCACTCTTTCGTTTTCCTTCTCTATCTTTATTGTTGCATCTGATTTTTCCTCTTATGCATGTGGTTATAGAAATGTAGAGGTTCTTAAAATACACAGCTTATGGACAGGTTCTTTTTAATGAGTCGCTCAAAAAGATTCATGAAACAGTCTCAAATTCCTATGGTAGTTTGAGATTTGAATCAGATTCACTGAATCGTTTAGAGCTGTTACTGAGTTTGCAGTTGACTCAGTAAATCAGGAATACATTTTCAGTTATGTCCAATTCAAGCTGGGCAGAGAATCATTACTTGTAATTAAATATATGTATTCACAACAGAGTTTTGTTGCAATAAGTGGTATTCTAAAAAACATGGCAAAAAATATTGGTCATTGTTTAGCATAAAGTTTAGTATTGAGTTTGTAATTTTTAATTGATTGGAAGATTAAATTTGTTTTGGAATAAAACTGTGAGGTTTAATCCTAAACTCAGTATTTTTTTTTTTTTTTAAAGAGGTAAAATATTATACCATCATAATTGAGTGATTCTGTATTTTCTCAAGTAAAAAGCCATTTGGCTCCTAAATGTTAATTTAGACTTTTTAATGTCTGGTAGCCTGTGATTGTTTCGTTTAAAAAGAAGAATCATTGTTTGAATCGTGAGGTTATTGGCTCTCATCCCTGAGCCTGTGAAGAGCTAAATCAAGTCCTGTTTGATGTTTGTAAGTCACTCTTATCCCCCTCCCCTCATTTGATCAGACTTGCAGAGGCTGGTTGACAATACAGGCATTAGTGCTCTGCAGGTCTGACTATGCTGCATTCACCCTCCCTGCATCTCGCTGCAGCTCTGACTGATGTCCCCGAAGCGGAAGGATGGGTTTAGCGTTTAAACGGACAGAAAGAGAGAGGATCTTATTAGTTCGGAGACAGCACTGAGCTCCTCGCCCAACTTTCACTTTAATTTACCCATGAATGGGCCCCTTCAAGATGGTCAAATGTAGCCTGTCAATTACATTATTATAAGTTCTTCCACCGTGTCTGAACATCTGAGGATCTTCTCGACTGAAACATAAGGATATTCTGTTCACTGAGAAAGTTTTATACCACATGGTACAATATGCATACTACATCAGATTTGTTTCACATAGCTCTGGGTCTTAAATTTGATTGGATGAGTGAAATTAATGGTATACATGAAAATCTGACTAAATATTAATTATCTTAAGCAGACAAGTTTTCAAGTGTATCAAAATTATTCTACTTATTTTATTTTACTTTTACTTTTACTTTTACTTTATTTTATTTTATATTTTCAAAGACTTATTACACTCCTTGTAACTGATTGATTGATGAGCTATTACTAGGCAGTATTAGTTTGGGATTTTGGTTTTTAATTATTGCAATTATTTGCCAACATATTTTAACATATTTTCTGTTGCTTCATTTTGTGAAAGCAATAAGCCTTTCTATAGTGAATTTACCACTGTGTTGGTAGGCCTCTCTCTGTAGTTTATTCTGGAATTAACTACTTGTTAAAACTATTTTATGATAAAAAAAAGACTTTTACTTTAATACACCAAAGGGTTCTGTCAGTAAAGCACATCTAGTGTCATTGTTCACATTCTCTGAGCGGTCGGTTGTGCTTTATCTCTGTTATACGTCTCAATCCGGCATCCATTTTGGTGGGACTAATGGTGTGACATTTAAAAACATGTTTGTGGGTTAATGGAGGTCTCCTGACTGCATGAGGCTCTATAATAGATATATTATAGTCTATTCTCTGGGATGAGAGGGCTCATATTTAAGAGAAAGAGCAAGAGTGAGTGTGTGGATGTGTGTGCCTCACACACCCACCTGCTCGTAATGACAATAGTTTAAACTCTATTCCGACATGAAGAGCATCGCTCCTGCTTTTAAAAAGATGACACATGCCTTTCGCCACATCTTTGTGCTTTTTGAAACCAGTATGATTGCATCCGGTCAGAGTTCAGGGAGAAAGAGAAAAGGAGGGAGGACAACATAAAGGCAACTGAACAAATGAGCAAATCTGATTTTTGAAAGTTTGAAAATACTTTTATCTGTTTTTTTTCCCCCTCTGAAACTTCAAACAGGTTATTTTATGTATTCTCTCTCTCTCTCTTTCTCCTGCAGCCTCTCTTCGCTCCTTCTCTCTCTTCGAGCAGAGCGCAAAAATGAAAAAGGGAAAAAACTTATTGTCATGTGAGCTGAGATTAATTTTAGATTGCTCTGCTGTTCTGCTTTACCTTCAAAGGACCTCCATTACGTGGCAGCAGATAAGGGTGAGGTGGTGTTAGCCTCTGTAGCCAAGAAGAAGGCTAATGAAATAGACGCAGAGGCACAAACATCGGCACCAGGTGAGAGAATTATTCACATAATGTTAGTTGCAAAAAAAATGCTCCAAAATCTCCTATTGATGTGTGATGATTAGTGTTTACAAGTGCAAAATTATCACTCATAAACTCTCATTATCTGCGTGTTTTCATTTACTCTATTAGAAAAATTAAAATAAATGCTGCAGGGTAAAAGCACCTTGGTCACCAGTTGGAATTGCAATAGTATTGACTGTTTTCAAACAGGTTTTCCTGGCCTCATCCCCTTCATCTTCCATTGTATAATCAAACATATTAAGCTATGATAGGTACAATTATTTTGACACAGAAAAATGGCTTATTTCAGAAATGTTCCATTTTTTCCATCTCCAGTCATTTGCATGTGGCGTGTCGCAGCAGAATTTACTCTAGCTCTGAAAAAGCACATACACTGTTAATTTCATTCGGTCTTTCATGATATGACGTAAGGCACATGTGACTCTGGTGATGGCACCACTGGGAAATTAAAAAAAGTCATTAGGTTTCGTCATTTTTAATCTCTTATGTAATTATATTTGACTATTTGAAGGGTTTTTTTGGAGCGCTCTGTGCAGATGTAGAGAGAGTTTGATTCATTCACGTTGTTAATTGGCTGAATAGGACGGGTTTAAAGTCCATTGACCTCAGCTCTGATATTCTGTTTCCTGCTGACCTGATGAGGACGTCCCACGTGCTGTTCAACATACATTTCCTCGGCCAGCAGGATGGGCATTCGTTCAAATGAAAGAGAGCAGTAGAAAGAAAGGAAAAGTAAGAGGGGGATGAGGGACGGACAGAAGTGGTTTGGCTAACAGGTGTACAGATGAGACAAGGGAGGTGTTTAGCTTCTAATAAGGGGGTGAAAACTTGAGGGTATGTGTGTGTGTGTGTGTTTCCCACCCTGTCTGCCCATAAGCCTCTTAATTATGTCCTTGATGATTTCCCTGCTCTCTCACCCCGAGCAGACCTTAGCCTTGGAAGGAAGTGCTTAAGAGTGTGAATGTAAAAGGAACGGATGGGCAAAATAGTCTGTTTGGGGGCATTCTACCGCTGTTAATAGTTAAAATTGTTGCAATTATAAGTCATTGCCTGAGATTTTTTTTTATAGTGCAAGATACCCCTTTTCTCTCTTTTTCTTTTCTGTCAGCTCTGTGTACGTTTTCAGGTCAATAGCTTCTTTGAGGTGCTGATATTGTGTGTTTATGTGCAGGGATTATTGTGGAATAGAGGAATATTTAGAGGAAATTCTGTAGGGCAGTGTGGGGTATCATAAATAGGGAATGAGCGCGGTAGGATTCGGCATTGTGCTGTGCTGTGCATTAAAAAGACAAAGGTGTCTTGTTTACATTTGGCCAGCCTGAAGCGAATGTCTCACACTGTCAACCAACCATGACTCTAAAGGATACACACACCCCAAAAATTTAAAAGTGACTTACTATTCACACATTATATGGCCATTCTCATAAATAAAACAAAGCTCAAAGTGTAAAACAGCTTTAATGGTATTGATCTGCTGTAGCTGATTCTGGATGATTATTAACTGACAGTTTAGCAAGTGTTGTCCATGTAGTCCCTTAAACCAATATGAAATGAATGTCATCAATTTAATTACATGATACACTGATGAAATAATTAATTGCAAATAATTTTATGTAAACGAAATTTGGATTTTCAGGTAAATTTTGCATAAGCCTCTCACAGGCCTACAATCAGTGTGCACTATTTTAATATCTAAAAAACATTTATTTATATATATATATATATATATATATATATATATATATATATATATATATATATATATATAAATATACTTCCATTTTATACAAATCAAAAACTATTATTATAAAACAGCTCTATCATTCCAAAGGTCTGGGAGGATGATTAAATTAAATTCATATAATTGCAGAATTTTTATGGTGTAATTTTCTTAAAACTATTTATACTCAATGAATGAATTAAATGAACAGCCCTAATCATTTAAATTTTTGAAAAGTATCCCCCCTATTTTTCTGGATCTCCCTGCATAGACGTTATGTAGTCTCTCTCGCTGTCTGTCTGTCTGTCTCTTTTTCCATCCTTCCACCGTTGCTTTGTTGTCACAGAAGAGGATCAGTGTTCACTGTCTTATTGAGGAGTGTGTTGATTTGGTGAGAGAGTCAATTGTAAAGGAGGACTCTGAGAAGAGCGTATGAGAGGGATCATCTTATAGCTCACGAGACGCAGACGCACACACTGCTGTGCTGTAGGGTGTTCCCTGAGATCAAGTCTCACTTATGGTCTCTTGTTATGTGTAACCTTCACTGTCTCTGTCTGGGAGAGTCGTGTATAAGACGCCCATGTATTACACAATGTGTCATGTTCTGTCTCTCGCTCTCTCTCTCTGCTTCATACAGAAGAGCTTCTACATTTCAAAGATTCTACATGTTAAACTGTTTCCCTCGGGGCATGGTGGGATTTTGTGTGTGATTTTCAGATGAGTGTCAGTCACCGTACGAAGGGCAGAGTGGAGTCAAACCATCAACCATCAGCGAGAGGCATGATCACGACCCCGAACACTGGAGCAATGCATCAAGGTGTGTGTGTTTTTTAAATTCATTATTCATATGGTCACACTTTATTTTAAGGTCCAATTATTGCCATTAACAAACAATTAACTACGACTTTTGCCTGAATATACTCCTAATTTACTGCTTATTTAGTAAGGTAGTTGTTAAGTTTATGTATTGGGTAGGACTAAGGATGCAGAAAATGGTCATGCAGAATAAGTGCTTTATAAGTACCAATAAAGTCAATATGTTAATATTATTTCTAATAAGCAACTAGTTAATACTGAGAAATGGTCCCTTTACTAAAGTGTTACCGATTAAATTGTTAGCTGATACATTAAAAATGCCAAAAACTGGTCTGTCTTCCAGCATGGATAGTTCACCCAAAAATTAAAATTTAGTCATTATTTACCTTCATATCTTTGCCAACCATATGCTGTTATTTTTTCTGTGGAACACAGAAGTAGATGTTTTTGGAGAATGTGATAGTAAAAGTAATAGTTCCGGTCCTTGATTGTGGTTGGCTGAGCCGTGTTCAAGGCAATTGTAAAATACTCGATAAACACACACCTGTGATCTCATTTCATCAGTATTACTGCTCCTTTGTGTCTGTGTTGCTGTCTATGTGTTTGGCAGCCATTCTTCTGGACATTACTTGTTATCAATTATTAGTAAACCATGGCTTCTTGAGGCTTATTACTTTATTATACAATGACAGTTCAGTTCGATTTCAAACTCCTAAGCATAAAGACTCCATAGTAAAGTCTCCAAAGTATTCCATACAACTCGCATGCTATGTGGTAAGAGCCGATAGCTTTGTGAAATTTAAGTCATTATTTGTTAATAATCTTAAGAACTGCCTTGACTGGAGCCTTGATTCTGTGAGCTGAACTGGAGAACCGTTTGAGAACGAATTGCTCAGTTTGATGAACAAGTTAATTGAAAAGAACTTTCTGAAAAGAATGATTTTGTCAGATATTGAACTGATCCATTTGTCAAGGTCAATCATTCAGTTATTAACAATATAAATTTGGCAAAATTGACATTATATGGAAAATAACTATGTGAAGATTCTTAGAAGCATACAGCTTTGAGGGATGTAAATAATGACTACATTTTATTTCTTGGGTGAACTATACATTTAAACTCATGTCAAACATATATTTTGAGCAAACACCCATACTCACTCTTCTAGTATGTGTAGTTCAAGTTTGGCCTGGAGCATCACAAGGAGTGTGTAGAGTGAGTGCGCGTGTGTGTGTGTGTGTGTGTGTTACATGAGGGTTGTCCTATTGTCTTATCCTCTCTCTCTGCTTCCATTGCTGTTGATGGAGGGACCATTGACTGTGCTGACTCTCTTTCTTTCTGTCCCACTTAAGCTCTCTCGATCTCCTTCAAATCATGCCTCTCCCATCAGCCAGTTCCGAGCGGACGGCCCAAAGAGCATGGCGTGGGATTAACGGGTTTTAAAACATAAAATAAGGAGTTTTGGGTAATTTGGCAGCTGGAATCCCAGTTTTCAGGCCTGTACTGCTACTCGACTGCATACAAGACATCAGAGGGAGATACTCCCACCCAGATAAATAGCAGTCGAGAGAGAGCGGAAAGCCTCTTCTCATTTTTCCTTTTTGTATTTGTTTTTTGGATATTTTTAAAAATTCTATTTAACCAGACTAATCTGGTCTCCGATGAAGTTTTATTGTTTCTTATGCCGAGCCAATAAGGCTTAGAGACACTGATTCAAGCTTCATGCCTGTGTTGTGCTGGCAAAGAAAAAAAAGATCGGGAGAGTGAGCGAGAAGAGGAGTACAATGACTTGGTGGCATCACCGTCGGTTGTACTAAATCCAGCCCTGCACAGGGAGAGAGGCAAAGATGCAGATATCTGGAAAACATCCCGACACACATCTGTTGACGTGTCCTTTCATTCTCTCACACATACACACTCGGAGCACTCAGAAAGACACGCTCCAGCTCTTGGACTTGTGACACTTTTTGCATCTGAGTGCATCTGTACATGTGTAGCAATGTGTATATGTTTGTTCGCTTGTTTGTATGGTGTGGGCTGCGCCCCGTAGGCCTCTTTTTCTCCTCCTCCCTCGATTCCTTGTAAGCGCTGTGCATCACTAAAGGAAATAGAAAAAGCACAGAAATTGGACCCCGTCTCCATCGCCAGTCGCCGCAGAAAACCCAAATCGCACAGCCCACAATACGACTGATAACATTCACACGGTCTTACACGCTTGCTGGATTTGATGGCACGCCGTACGGTGGCAGCGTGTTTTTCATGGAATACCCATGGAATCATGGGAAATGCCTGACTCCCACACGTAGCTTCTCCCTGTTGAGGGTCGGACCTGATGTGTGTGTGTGAAAGAGATCCAGATCCGTCTGCTGTGAATGCTAGTACACATTGATATTAGTGTGAACAGGATAGTAATGCTGGATCCTGTGAAGCATTCATCTTTCTGAATGCAGACGACCAGAATATTTCCATACAGCATGGACAGTTAGCAGTGCATATGTAAAACTGCTCTTGAGTCTGACCGTACGGGGTTAGAGAGATTTCTTTAGTCAGTCATATATGAAAAACATGATTCCAGTCTCTTTTGTCTGCATTAGGGCCAGAGAAACGTCAACCTCCGAGGCTACGGACGAGTTCTCGAACGCCCTGACAAGTCATCGCACCTGGCCTTGGAAACACACAGGTGTGTTCTTTTGAATACAGTTCTCAAAGTAGATATAAAAGTAACAGGGTTGAATGACTACATTGTTCTCAGTATTCGGATCAAGGCGTACAGCTTGTTTTTCATGTTGAGCTTTATGGTTATAATTTATATTGACTGTGTGTTTTACACAGAGCTCTACTGCCGTAGATAATTCCCTCATTAATGCCCTGAGAGTGATATCTTCCCTTCTGTTTTGCCCTCTCAAAAATAGGTTCAAGTTGACTGCCTTTTTTTCTGCTTGTATTGTACTTAGCTAATCATCCTAAAACATGAATGTTTTATTCTTTTCTGTCCACAGAATAATTTAACTTTTTCCCATACATATTTATTGGACAGTACAGACTGTAGGCTATTACAGACATTTACATCAGAATTTTAATACATGCATAATCCTGAATGCTAATGGCACACTCATAATTTACCATGGAGAAACCCTCCTCCAGTTGAGCTGCAGAGGATGCTTGAACTCTTCCACCCACTCGTACATACAGTACATTTACAGCAGATTACTGAGTGATTGGTGCTCATCTGATCACCTGATTCAGGTGTGGTTGCAGAAAGGTGGCGCTGTGACATGCAAGCAGATGAGTTGAAGTAGAGCTTAAAACTTTTTAGGACACTTTTATGTAATTTTCAATGCTTTTCTCTCTTTAGAAATCAACCTTGTTGACCGGAACACCCAGGTAATGATTTACATTTCTATAATAATATGGTGTATTTCTTACTGTGTTGTTAACTTTTTACTGTCCTGTAATTGATGCATGTAGACAAATCAGTTCTGCCAGGTGTTATTTCTAAAATTGAGCAGAATATTTCTATTATTATATATGAATATTCTTTAGTCATAATTTCACTTCTAAAATATTTTATTATTGTATTACATTTTTAATGACATGTATAATATCTATTACTGCAGTTTTCGCTGATAGTTGTAATAATGATATTCATATTTTGTGACTTATAGGTGCCTGAGGAGGGGAAACTGAAAGTTATTCATTTTGGTTTAGTGTAAATAGACATTTATTTGTGCAATGAATAGTACTTTTTTACGATAGAATAAAAGGGTTTTTTTACTAAAAGAACCAGTGTAACAGATTAAATGTGCTTAAACTATAAAAACTACTTTTAAATAAAACATATTTTTGCAATTCTTTTGATTCTGTTTTGATTACTTTTTAGCTTGATGCACAGTGTTTGTTAAAGAATTTCATGTCACATAATTTGTCACACTCTATCTTGGAAAAGGGGTCGTAAAATCCTGTTTATGGCCAGTACTGCACAGTCTAAGCGCAACAGCACAGAGTAAAAAAAAAAATTCTAACCTACTTTTCCACGGCTCTTTCGGTTACATATATTGCCTTAGCATTCCAGCTCGTGCCAGTCACTATCACACTATCAGAATGGATGTTTGAGAGTCTGTGCAAACAGCTTTTTTTATTTTAGTAACACTTCACTTTCTTTGAGAATGGTGGCACAGAGGCCACACTACTATCCCTGTCCTTGATCACAGGATCAGTGGTGCGGCTTGTGGGCTGGGTTTAATTCTCCACCTGTTTGGTGTATGAGATTACAAGCAGAAGAAATGCAGAGGGATACGCAGCGCGTGTCTCTAAAGAGGAGGCTGCCGTTTTCCCCCCACAGTCTTCATACACAGCGGCCATGTCAGAACTGTCGCCGGCCTGCTCTCCGAACTTAATCTGACAGCACCCAGCCATCCATAATCCCTCACTGTATCGTAATCTATTTACTCTGCATTCTAAGAGGATTTTCTTTTTCTTTTTTTTAAGTATATATACAAGATATATAAATATGAATTCATGCTGGAAATGGAGGAAGGGTCAGGAGAGGAAGATTTTGTGTTGTCACCTCTGTTTTTATGTCCGTCTATTGCACGTTTTAAGGAAATATCAGTTAAGTTCTGTCATCACTGTATCATTTGAAAGCATATTTTAAACATTGCTTTACATGTAAATACATTTTTTACTGTAAAAACAGAGGTTCCCTATTGACGTCCTTTGTTTGAGGATCTGAATCTTTTATGTGTGACAGATATGCAAAAAATTAAAAAAAACTGGAAGGGGGCCAACACTTTTTCACACCACTGTATATCTATGGGTTCTTTAATGGCAAACAGGTTCTTTAGATTATTAAAATGTTCTTCACACTAAGAAAAAAATGGTTCTTTTAAGAACTATTTACTTAAAGGTTCTTTGAGGAACCCAAAATGGTTCTTCTATGGCATCACTTTGAAATCCCCCTTTTGAAACCTTTATTTTTAGGAGTGTATAATATGCTATATTTAGTGTCTGTGCATTTGATTTGTGCATCAATTATGATAATCGATCAGACAACTCACCATTATTAATGTGTTAATCTGATTATCTAGCAGTTTTCAAGAGGCATCGGTCTTATTTGAATTATATTCATATTGTTTTTTTAATTAGTCTTGCCTCCAGTCACTGATTGTGTGCCAGGAACCATTTTCAACAGCTCAGACTAAAGCTTAGAAACTTATAATCACACAGGATTATTGAAGAGATCACAGTTTTTCTGTGAATGACAACCTTGTAATCCTGTGTTGAGTCAAACTAAGAAAATGTTTTGGATCAAACAGTCTTTTTGGCAAAAATGTTGAGATTTGATTGGCACATAATTGTGTTTGATAGATGATGAGCTTCTTTCATAACATCCAGAAGCATTGTTAACTTCTTTTCATGAGTTATAAGAGAGCTTAGATGATCTGATCATGTTTGTGTATTTTGTAGTTTATGAGGACATTGAGTTTATGCTGCTTCTATTCTCTTTTAATATATCAAAAAAAAAAACTTTTAACCGAAGTTTTACTTCTGCTATGGTAAGTAAAAGTGTAGTGTTCATGACTCTAGTGCTCTTCACAGTTGATCAGAGATCTTGACGTCTAATTGAAGCAGCTGTCATGCTCCACATAGCCTACTGATCAAATCTGCACATACAATCAGCTATCCACGGTTAGTGTTCATGTCCTGGCTGTCTGTGTAAGCAGAGGGCGAACTGGTTTTCACTGGCGCATCAGCGGCTGCGCGAGGCCTCGGGGTTCATCCAGCGCCATCTTTCAGACGGTGAGGTGGTCACAGTCTGGTCGTTTGATGTGAGAAAAATGAACTCGACAAACTGTTCTTTGCTCAATTAAGAGTTAATTAACTGCTCCCATTTTAATTGCTGCTATTAAGATCAATTATGTCACCACTCAGATTAGATTGCACTGTTTTGTCAACTAACACCCGAGTGGTGAAATTCATTAACGGAGAGCTGTTCCTGCCTCTGTCACAGTAAAGCTTTTTGTGTTTATAGCTTCTTTCATATAAAGAAAGTCGTTCAATGTCACAATTTTCCATTTTATTTTAGATTTATTCCTTCCTTTTTTTAATTGACTCAAAATGTCAAGTGGTTAAACCAAGTATTTAGCCTACGTTGCATCTTAATTCTTGGGAATGAATAAAATCTTCAAAAACGTTTTCGAACTTTTTTCAAGGTAATTTCTGTTCAAATATGTCACTTCTTTTCTGCAATATCAAAAAGTTTAGGCAACTTAATAGCTACTCCAAGCAAAACGTGCCTTTCACATAAAAGGCCAAAATACTTAAAAATAATAATTTATTTTATATTCAAATCCAGCAAAAAACAAATCTTGACTGAAGGAAATGAGCTTCTCATGCTTTCTGGTGTAGGCTAATAATTCGCTTTCTTTTCATTTAAATAATTTGATTCGTTTAGTTTGAATCATTTAACACCGTTTTTATTTTAATAACAGGACCAACTAAATTAATAAATGTATAGGCTAATAGGCCTAAACATAATAATAGGCTAATAACAGTTAAAAATAACTATCTAAAACTAACGTAAAGCTTTCTCAGTAGCCTAAATTGTATTTAAGTTGTTAGATAAAGCTATATATGAGCTCAGCAAGTGTCCATCCTGACAGCCATAATGCGTCTGTCATCTGTTCCTAAGACCTCAGCGTCAGTACTGTAGGAATAAATCCCTCTGGTGGTTTTCCCACCCTCAGCGTTTCTGTAACTCACAGAGGCCTGGAGTCAGCATCTCACCATCTCAGCAAACCCTTCGCTCATCACACTTCCGTTTTCCCATTAATGGTTTTGGTCCGTAATCTCTTTTACAGTTTTCACATGTAATAATATGGTGCCAATTGTGGACGAGCCGTCCCACTCGGGTGACATGTGGACATATGAGCATATCAGCAAGGCAAGAGTGGATTGCCTCGTACAGCAGTAATGGAAGCGTCCTATCCGCCTCATGAACCGAGAGAAAATTCTTCGTTTGGAGGACAGTCCAGCAAAAAACAAATCTTGACTGAAGGAAATGAGCTTCTCATGCTTTCTGGTGTAGGCTACTAATTCGCTTTCTTTTCATTTAAATAATTAGATTCGTTTAGTTTGAATCATTTAACACCGTTTTTATTTTAATAACAGGACCAACTAAATTAATAAATGTATAGGCTAATAGGCCTAAATATAATAATAGGCTAATAACAGTTAAAAATAACTATCTAAAACTAACGTAAAGCTTTCTCAGTAGCCTAAATTGTATTTAAGTTGTGATGTATTTGTCATATAACTGATGATTTTAATCTAAATGAATACAAAACATAACAGAGGTTTGTCATAAATTAGGACGTAAAAAATGCGTTCATCTAAACAGCTTTGCCGAGCCCTTGTTTTTCTCCAGCTATTTCTTTAATGGCCCGGTGCCTGACGGCTGCCTCCCTCCCGCTTTTGACCCATTAACCCAGACCCACCCCCGTCATTACCGAATCAGAAGAGGCGATATCGCTCCGGGACCGGGTTCTTTTGGCGAAACGCTCTTGTGCTCCAGAGCGCGCGGAGATTCTGCTGGGAAGCAATTATCGCGAGCGCATTCAATTACGACCTGATCAAATGCGCTAATAAATATTTAAGAAATGTTGTGGTGCTGTGGCCTTTACCAGTTTGCACAAAAGACCTTCAAACGATTGTAGGTTTTCTAAAGACCAAATGAATATAATTCAAGTCCAAGGTTTGCGTTTTAATCAGTTTTTACACCCCTGCACACACACACACACAGCATCCATATCCATAGCAAATAACCGGTTTATTAAGGAGCAAAAACTTAATCCTTTCCACATAACGAAAATTTCAATCAGTGGCATGTGATTTCACACACGCCCTTTAAAATCTTCACAGTCCGATGAAAATAAACCAATGAATTGCCTCAAGTTTGGTGCAGATAATCATTCGGCTCTCGATATGGTGCACAGGATAAAAAATAAAAAGTTGTATTATGCATGTAAAATTCGTTCTAAATCCAAACATAATCCAGCATCTCACCAAATAAATAAAATTGAGGTGCGTTTATTGTATTTTTTATTTATTCGTTCGTTGAGAGTTGAAAACATTTGCAACACGAAAGTAAATTTTGGATGTTAAAATTTGACATACCCCAGTCAGAAGTCATGCGAAATTTTGGTAGTTAACTGATCTTTATTACGGACATGACTGTAATGATCTGCGCCTGCAGTACATTCAGCATTTCACTGGCATTTGGGAATTCTTCCTTAAACCACATTTCGTCATCCACATGTTTTTTTGTCGGTTAGAGCAAATAAGTCAAGTGCTGTTAAATGCATCCAACAATTTTAATCATGCCCGTGCTCCTTCACCGCAACAAATCTTCAAATGCTAGTTTACCTAATGAAATATCACAGCCAAAGACCCCCCCCCCTCCCCCTCTAAAAATGTCCAACGTATAATTAAGATTCTTTTTTCTAAATTTAAATTTTTTTTCCACACGGTGTTCTCAATATAAAATCCTATTTATTTATTTTTTTTCAGGGTAACAAAAAAATGGTTCAGTATATCAAATAAATCCAGCGGCCAATTCTTGATCTTTGGATTATTTGGGAAAAAGATTTACATAAAGTCGTTTCAAAGTCTTATTAAACCATTTGAAATCCAGTAACACCAACTAAATATGGTCAATGTAACTGACCCAAATACATATGTACACAATTCAGCTCCGTTAAGCTGACTAGAATCTGTCATCCTAAAAAATAACCATATTTAGAAAACGAAACAGCTGTACAGGGTTTGAGAGGTGGAGGTAAAGCGGTCGCTGAGCGTTCAGTGTCCCGTGTAGAAAAACGGTAATCCAGATCAGGCAGGAGAGACGCGAGTCCGGCAGAACACTTCAGAACCAGAACTCTGGGGCTTCGAGGAAATCTAATTCTCTTCAGAAACAAAAAGGGGAAAACTAGCTTTCATTTCCCTCCACAACTTTGCCGCTTTCCCCCTTTCTTTTCTCTAAAAAAAAAAGGGGGGGGGGCGCTAACTTTTAAAAATGTGACGAACATCTAACTATTTTGTTAAAATCTGCAAGTCCATATATTTTTTTTTCCTTAAACTCAGCACACTATTAAAACAGAGAGATGGTGAAAATGGAGGGCATTTAAAAAAAATCAGATCACAAGACTTGGAACCTCCAGGACGCTTGGTCTTTGTAGTCCAAACAGTCTGTAGTGTTGAAGTTGAGCTTCCAGGAGGAGGCTGTTTGCTCCTTGTAATCCAGGCAGTCAGAAGAATTGAAGGCCAGGCCAGTGCCACTGTAGGCCTGGTGATGATGGTGGTGGTGATGTCCTGAGGACTGACTGATGTGGTGGTGGGGGTGCGTGGGCATGGACGATGCTGTCATGGGGCTGAGCTGATGAGGGTGGTGGTGAGTGTGCATGGGGGCCAGATAGGAGCCACAGTCCACTCCGCTGAAGTAAGAACCGGAAGGAGCCGGGTAGCCCTGGCTGTAGCCAGTGGTCTGGTTGTAGGGCATGGGGTAGGAGGAGCCAGCAGTGCCTGAGACGGAGCGCTGCATGCAGGAGGTATTTGAGGGAGCGACAGGCTCCGGCAGGGAGACAGACGGGGGTGCAGAGCCTGGAGAAATGGCAGGGCTCCAGATTGAGGAGACAGTACTGATAGAGGTAGAGGTGCTACTGATGCCTGTGTTATTGGTTGAGGAAGAGGAGGAGGAGGAAGAGCCAGCGCTGGAGACGGCAGGGGGGGTAAACTGGCCGCTGCTCTCTGAGCCCGTGCTCTCCCTGGTGGGTGAGGATTTCTTCTTTGCGGGCCGAGCTTTTGTGCTGCTGCCACTCTGCTGCTGCTGACGACATTTAGCGCGACGGTTCTTAAACCACACCTGCAGGACAGAGAGAGGAAACAAACACTTAAAATTCGCTTTGAAATTCTGGTCGAACAACAGCTTAAAAAAATAGAACCACAAAAATACGATAGCACAGAGTCCATTACACCCAGTACACAAACACGCATGAACACAGAGCTCCATTAAATGATTATGGAGACCTTCCGTGCATGTCTGAAGGACATGTTGGAGAGCCATTGTGCAATATCAGAGTGGAAAATAGCTAGTTATTAGCAGTTCCTGGCTTTAATTTGAATGTAGGGCCTTTCTGCTTTACTGTGTGGCTCTAATTTCAGTGCTTGTAGACGGCTGGGTGATAGCAGCCTATTGAGTTTCTCCGCAGAGATGGTAATTCAATAGTGGAAGGAGGGTCTGACCGTGTAAAGCGTTTTGTTTCATGTGCTTATTGAGAGCAAATAAAATTGCTTGGGAAATTGACAGAGGGCTGCTCCTTTAGGCCTCGGATCACTTTAGAAAAAGCATTATTTGCATGAAAAATCCACAGTAGTAGACTGTGGGAATTTTACATTTCCCCATCTCTGATATTTACATCAACTTCAAGGTAGAGTAAGTCTTTTATTCACAGTGATCCTCTGTGTACAGGTCCTTTATATATTTTGTCTAAATTAGCCACATTTCTTCAGTGCGGTTAAATCAGTTCGGTATGCACAAACAAATGCACTGAACACTACTTTGGTTTGGAGAGTACAAATTATTCTAGCATAATTATTACATTCTGTCATGCTGCATAATTAAAAACGTGTCAAAAAAAAATCAATCAATCAAACAGAGACAGGAGCAGAAATCACCTGGCACTTATCCCTATGAAATGGCTGTATATCTAGGCTGACAATGTTAAAACACACCCACGAGTCTATAAAAATAATTGCAACAACTGTAATAATAATTATTACAAACTATTACGAAGTTGTAATACATAGACTAAATGGTTATTTAGAGAACATTTCGATTTTGATTTTTTATTCTCAAACATTCAGTGGTTACATGTACCTGAACTCTGGACTCGGGAAGGTTGATCTTCAGTGCCACCTCCTCTCTCATAAATATGTCCGGGTAACGAGTTTTGGCAAAGAGCGATTCGAGAATGTCAAGCTGTGAGCGCGTAAACGTCGTTCTTTCCCGTCTCTGCTTTCTGGGCGTTGCTGCAAATAATAATAAGAAGCAACAATGCCATGAGAGTATTTACAATAGCAATACTACGCTTTATAGAAAGAGTGGAAATGTGTATGAAAAAATCTGTTTAGATGTGAAATAGCAATAGCTTCTGGACATTTTAAAGTAGGCCTACTATTTTCGGAAATAAAAAAATAATTGTTTTCACCTCAAAGCGGTTTTAAAATTATAGCGGTCTAATTTACAGAGGCTTTGTGGATTATCTTTTACAAACATGTTGCAATGACGATGCAATGAGCTCGTTAGGGCCAATAAGAGAGAGAGAGAAAGAGAAAAAAAAATATCACACACAATAGGCTATGTCAAGACTAATTTTTTCCCTTAACTGAAGTGCCTGAAACTATTTCGAACACTTAAAAAAGCCCACATATAACGCCGTGTACAGTTTATAATGCACGTACCTGGGTATCCGACCGACGGGTGCAGCAGGTCCATGGCTGCGCCGCTCAGCCCCAGGCCGTTCATGCCGTAGGGGGGCTGTTTGAGGTATGACATCATGCTAGAGGCAGTCACGGGTCCCCCCAGATCTTGCCAATAGTTCGATTTCCCCCGATGTTGCAGTTTGACGAAGGACGGACCAATTTAAGTTACTGAAATGCGAATGCAATAACACAAATTATTATTAGCTGATATGCGTAACCACATGAAAATATGCAAAATGCCAAGTGAATTAAATACAAATCGAGAAAAAAGTCCTCTAAAAATCTATTAGAGACGAGGAAGTATAAATAAGTGACAAACTAATTGATAATAACAATAATAATAATAATAAATGACGACGAATCTTGTTTATCTTTTGTAATAATAATAATAATAATAATAACAACAACAATAAAGAAGACTGGCACAATGGTGAAAACTGCATACCAGCATGCCATACGCGAATTAAAAGTATCATTTTATTCCTAAATATTTCTATAATTGTACATATCTATAATTGTATATTTGTAATCGTATTTCAGATACAATTCAAAGTTTGAATATTCCCCACTTTCTGACATTTCCGATATATAAACATATTTAAAATATTTTGCGAACATTAGCTACATTTATTTTACATTCTTTTTTAAAGCGCCGATTTAAAATGTTAAAAACCAAAGACCAAATCTGTGCGGTTTCAAAGTACTTATCAAAAGAATGACTAAACTTGCAGGCCTAATAAACAGTTTCCAGGGTCACTGAATTTAGCTCGGTGTTAAAATGTAATTGAAATAATCTTATTTACAGCAATGTTCAACAAAACTATTTTAAATAATTAACATCTTAGAACAGATAGCAGCCTATAGGGTAATATTGAGAGTTAGGCTACTTCTAGAATAATTTATAACTAGGCTATATATTATTATTATTACACACACACAAATAAAAAAGAAAAAAAGGTAAAGAAAATATATGAATCTTTATTAACGCTTTGTATTAGTTTTGATGGTCATTCAATTTTTAACCAAATTTAGGCGCTGACTGGTTACCTAGGGGAAATGAATGTGGAAGGGCCCCGTGCTGAGAGAACCGAGTCGCTTAGAGTTCTGTGTATTCCAATCTATCCGGGCTTATTCTTTACTCTGTAAAGACTGGTTAGAAAGAACACATCTACGTGCAAATTAACTCAATTACAATGCAGATTAGATCTCTGGGGAAACACCTTCATTTCTTTGCCTTATCACCAAAATAAATTAACAAAAACCCAAAACACGCCTCTCCAATTACTCTCCAAGTGAGCTGGTTTACACTGCGGTGATGAGCTGATCTTTGCAAAACGACTCGCTTTCGGTTCAAACATACGGTCGCTATTTTTAGATGTAATTCATTTTGAAACATTTACTTCTAAGCGATTTTGACAATTAACAGACTGTTGACTAGGTGACTTAAAAACAATACTGACGTCGGTACAGAATAGGACGAAACAAAATCATAATAAAAAACACACTTTTACACAATCCTTTCAAGAAGACCACATTTATCTACATAGAATTTTTTTTTGCTAATATTAAAACAATAAATTAACAAACTTGTATTAGTTCCGTTTTGTGAAAGTGTTGAACGTTAATAAAATTAGGGGGGGGGGGGGGACTCTAAGTTAAAATACGCATTTTTTTCTTACCTTTTTTCAGAACGCTCCGTCCTTCTCTTCTGATTTTTGATTTTTTTTGCAGTCTGAACAGACGATAAAAAATATCCACCAATGCAAGAGTTCAGGAAGGCAAACCGACCGCGGAACCTCGCCAAATAAATGTCGTCTAAACTCTCTCCTCAAAGCTGCAGATATGCAGCAATGTTGATATGGCGCACGTGTCTGGCCTTTAGCTGGACTTCTTGTAGTCTATTCAGAGTGTGTTCCCGGGGTTTAAAACCAAATACATTAAACTCATCTGCTTTGGCTTTCTCGTTCGTGTCTGTCACTAGTTTAAGGTGATTGCTAATGTAGACGGATGGAGATTGATCACCTTCTCCTAACCCTGCCTCTCTAAGAGCGTAGGACACCTGCAGATCCGCCCACTCCAGCCAATCGCTGCGCAGTCTCTGCTTGATTGACAACTGTACCAGCCAGTCTTTGGGTAGAACATCCGTGAAGCCCCACCCCGCGCTGACTAACGACATCAAGAACATACACCGTACAAATAAATCTTTAGAATTTCGAGAAGACCTAAACTATAAAGAAAAGTGTAGACAATACAGATTTAACATTTCCTAAAATTGAAGAAGGAAAATATATTACAATCTGGGCTTTACATACAAAGGGCGTTTTAAAATTATGGTAGGCTATAGAGTATGGCTTTAAAAATATTTAAACCATTTAAATGATATTTTACTGAAAGACTTTAGAATTGCGATGTAGGCCGAGGCATTTAATTAGGAAGTCCTGTCAAATCTAAACAAAATAGGCATATTCTCTAAACGCTTAATTACAATTATGACCGTTTTGCGTCTTGAAATGTAGCTATTTTATTTAGAGGTATATCCTAACTCTAGAAATAAACGGACACATTATCGCATATAAATAGTAGGCTATTAATAATTAATCTAAAGGCAAATTTTATCAACGTAGATTAAACGGTGTAATATAATTAAAGCCATCCAAAATCTAAGCAGTAAAGGACATCAAGGCCTTTCCTCAAATGTCTGGCATCACGTAAAAAAATATAAAATAAATAAAAATAAAAACAAATTCACAAAGTAGGCCTACCGTTTGATACAGAATATAAGACTCCCTTAAGCGATCGATTCATGTAGTCCATCGATTTGAAGTGGTGTAAAAATTGCAGCTAAAAGTTTAATTTATCCACTTTATCTATTTTCATTTTTATTGTTACCCCGCCTCATGAATATTAATGAGTGGCTAATCCCCACTTAGAATTACATTTCAGAATAGTGTGCGTAAAGTTTAATAGGCACACGGAGAGGAAACGTGAAAGGGAGTGAAGAAAAACTCGGCTCTTCCAGAAAAGAAACGAAATCAGCACACAGAGAGAGTCTGAGCCTCAGAGAATCAAAGAAAGCACCTTTCAAGCCTCACTTTCCCAAAGAAATGCCAATAAAATACGGTAACAGAATATCACGGAGGGCGCGGTGTTTCCTTAACTGTTTCTGAAAGACTCCGAAGATCTTAATAAGGCTTCGCTCGGTCCTTTTGTTGATCTCACAAAATCAACTCATTCTAATTGAGGCCTGAGCTGAAAGCGACCTAATGTTCAAAGCAAGTGACCGCCGGAGCAACGAAATTACATTTTTACTAGCCTAGGCTATATGAGGCATCCAATCAAAGACCGGGCGGCTTTACACCTTCTTCTATAGATCAACAAAATCATCGACAAAAGTAGGCTACTCTTGGGAGTAACAGAGATGCTGCTGTAAGCCGTCAATAGACGCGGAAAAACTAAATGGAAAGTTATTGGATACTGCTTAGAAGTACGGTGACAGGGAATGCGCATATTAAATGTTTATACAGCCTGTTCGAAGCACAAGTGTTGGCCCCAGGCCCCCCAAAAAGACAGATTCCACCTGCCCTTAAACTATTTCCACGGATAATAACAACAATAAAATGTGATCCTCAAACACGCACACGATAGAAATATACAACTCCTGCATTTTGTCCGTTTGCTATTTATTCTCTCGGCCCTGATGTTGCTAAGACCCCGTGATAAACCCAGAACAAGTATCAAGTTATCAGGTTGCAAGAAGCTTTTGTAATAAGAGTATTTTGTCTAATCCCAAATTGCAGTCGAATTTTCTAAATGCTGAGCTCGTAAATCTCGGGATTAGAGGAGGCGAGAAGAGGAGGGGGAAAAGTTTGGTTTCTTTAGCCGGCAGGATGGGAGAGGGTCGGCGATGTTGTCGGTCCTTATTAAAACGACGATGCATAAAATACGATACTGAAGCTCGTACAGAAGGCTCGGTACCGATTCCCCCGGTGTATTTTAGGACGAGGAAAGGATTTTCGGCGGTCGAGGGGCTTCGTGAAGCCCAACAGCTCAACACCTGAAGTCAGGCCGTGGACTTCAAAGCAGCTGGATCCACAGAACGCGCTGTGGGACTCGCGCCGAGATGCTCTATAGCCTACTTTTGGAGAGCTCTTTTTTGCCTCTATAAGAATACCTATTCTTAAAAGCTTTTTCAGATTCGTTTTTTTCACTAAACGTACACTGTTGGTTTGAGCCTGAAAACAATAGTTGGCAAAACGGACAACAATCAGGTAAGGGAATTAATTGTGCATTTGGACAATGCCACTGCATCTGTGAACTAGAACGAGCCAGAGGACGTGTTTAATTTGGTTTCAATCTTTATATTTGTGTGTGTGTGTGAAATGCAGAGAAAATGTCAGAGGTATCTAAACTTTCTGATAGTTGCGTAGATGAAACAGAACATTAAATGAGTTCTAATATAATATAAGAAAGCACAAATTCATGACATTTTCATCATGAAATAGAATTTATATATTTATTCATTTATTTTTTTACAAAAAAAACAAAACAAACACGAAGTTTAAGCGCTTTGAACAGATATTCGTAAAAAGTGCAATAAAAACAGTTTCTTTAAACGTAGCCCATTCCAAAAGTTAAATATTAATATTCCATCCCACGTTTTACTGGGACAAATCAGATGTATAGAAACACATCTTGTATTAAATTAGGCATCTGAATGGACTGCAAAACAGTTCAAAGCGGTCATTTAGATATGAACACCACGCTACCGTCTCATCGGGATTACACGGACCTCGCCACAGGTCTAATGCATAAAATTATGACATGCGTTTGAAGCGACTCGCAGGCTCAAACTCTCCGATTAGTAAAGGCAACAAACAAACGTCCTCTCCGCCGCTGTGTAATGGTTTGTGAGCGCCAATAAGTGTCTCCTATTCAGAAGATTACAGTCATCTGTGATAACTGCAAAATAAAAATAACAAACAAAACGCCCGGGGGGAAACGGAGGTACACTCGGACCCAACCGTCAGTAAATGAATGTGAAAGTATTAGAAGGACTAAGGGAGGACGTCAGCTGTCAAAACTTATTTTGCTCGTTAAATGGAGGCTGCGGTGATGGCTGTTTGGCTGAGAATGAAGTGTCTGAGGGAAAACAGATGCTTTGGGCAGAGTGATTCTGCCTTAATCTCCCTCTGAGGAACGACCTCAAACAAAACAAAACGCATACATTCATTTAGAAATAACCATAAAACGCAAGGGAATTTTCGCAGTCCCTCTTGAGTGCCTGTAAATTGTTTTATGAATTGAAAAAAATTAAGTCTGTAGCGTTTCGTCATAGTGCGACTCCATAAGGTTTTATTTAAAGAAACGATTGTCTGAAACGTCAGTCCAGTCAGAACTTCAGAAAACATCATTAAATCAAGTGATTATTAAATCAGTAGGCCAAAAATAACAAAGACAGGCAAATCTATGTAATAATGACAGGACAATATAAATAAAAAAAGAACAGAACATAAACGACGTAATGAAATGTGTTTAAAACATTTTTAATTCTAGGTTCATTCAGTATCAGCTTAAAAAAAATGGCACACAACATTTGCTGTAGGGGCACAAGGCCAAATCCATTAGTAACCAAACCCACACGAAGTGTTTAATTCGAGTATGAAATCATTTGGATTTTATTGAACAGTGATATTTATAGTGGAATAAATAAACAGGTGATGCTCATACAATAAAGACCTGAAACTGAAATATGCAGACAAGAAAAGCCCCCCTTCTAAACTATACAATAAATATTGAAGTCCTTGAGCAAATGTACAGGATTGTGAAGATGGTTACTTTAAAAACGTCTCAAACTTTAATAAAAGCAAATGGTAATAAATTACACTGATCGTGACTGCTTCTGAAAATAAATTTTTTTTTCAAGCTTTTTTAAGCCTCCAACAGTAAAATGAAATGTACAACATGACCGTTTATTTTTTATATGCACTCGCAGTATTTCACTCCTCTCACTAAAGCAAGCTCTAACATGTTTGGTAAACATATTAAACATAAAAAAACACTAAATATATTTTAAACGCAACAAGTCCCCCTTCTCAAATATTCTACACTAAGAAAGTTAAGTAATTAAAACATTTCAGCACTTGTGAGAGAAGAACATGTTGATAAGATTTTCTTAAAACTGAAATGTGATATGATTTTGAAACCCAATCCTATTCACAAATAAAAAAAATGTCCCAGGTTAAATGCTGTACCGAAACTTTGAGTAATAATTTCCTGTAAGAAAGAGAAACACATTCGGAAGGCTGTGAATGCCTTAGTGTTCAGATTAATCTGTATTATAATGGATATAACCATTTAGTCAAAGTTTTTGAAATTGTACAGCTTTGCATCTCCTCAAATATTAGTTCCTTAAGTACCTTGTTTGTGAAATCCAACAAACCAAACCTAATGATAATAATAATAAAGTTTTTGTATTTGTGTATGTTAAATAATAAATCTCAGGTATTAATAAAACAGGATGCATCTCGGGGCATTCAGCAGTTCTTAAGCCCTTAGTGATAACAAAAAGATCTACATATGAAGATTTAAAACAACAATGATAAGGTGTATGCTGTGGTCTCTATGACACAAATACATTTCAAGATTTTGTAGTGTATGTCATCTTGCTCCTTTTTTGACCGTCACTGAAGAACGCACTTCTCCTCTTTCTTTGCCATCTTGCCTTTGTTCTGTTCCAGGGTTCTCTCCAGGTGCTCGTCTTCCTCCTCAGCCCTGCCGACACACACACACACACACACACACACACAGGACACACAGGATCAAAGGTCACGGACAGGGACACAGGAGAATGCCACCTGCACCTCCACCACCTATGACCTGTACTTCAGAGTCATTTTGGCTCTTGAAATATTCACAAGGCCTCTCTGCCGACTCCATCCCCCCCACAAAACACCTAAACACACTTGGTGGCAAAGAGAACACTGGTGACTGCAAACTTTGGCCTTTAAAACCCTCTCTGAACCACGCTATAGGGCCTGGAGGACTAATCCTGGCTCCGACAATCCCACAATGCCTTGCGGCTGGAGGACTTACTCTTTCTCCTGGGCGTCTAGGTCTCGGACCAGCGCATCACGTTTGTTGACCAGTATGACCAGCTCATCCAGCAGCAGCTGCTCTCGGCGCTTTTGCGCCTCTGTCTTCTGCCAGTCTGGAACGTGGAAAGGAAACATGGAAGAAAGTTAGAGAAAAGCTCAGACTGATCATTAATCACCTTAGAGCACCTTCCCACATAATCCAGGAAACAAGACATCCAAAAACGACAGTTCTTTCATCATTTACTCACCCTCATGTCATTCCAAATTATCAATATATTATTATAAATTTTTTTGTGTGTGTCCATACAATGAAACCCATTGGGCTCCAAAGTTGTTTTAGACACCACTGACTTTCAAAATTTTGTGTTCTACAGAAGAAACAAAGTTATACGGGTTTGGAAATGATGAGCGTGTGGAAATGATGACAGAATGTCATTTTTGGTTGAATTATCCCTTTAAAAGACATAAATGTCATCATATACTGGCTTTTAGTGAGAAAGACATCACTGTCCCATGATAAAATATTCAGAAAATGTAGCCATACTGTTGTGGAGTTCTTGTGAAGTTGTACCAGGTATGGAGAGCAGCCACACGGTGGAATTCAGACAGAAAGGATCTGATAACGCGAGTGAATGCAAGGACAGTATATTGAATACACCAACTGTTTTCAGATGCCTCAAAACGACTCCCAAAGAGACGCATTGACTCCATTTCTAAGACCAAATTGCAAAAAATCTGTCCATAAATACAATATAATTCAGATTTTTACTACATTTAACACAGAGTTCCGTAATCTGGAAAAAAGCACTTAAAGGTTTTATTCCATATGTGGTTTTTGAAAACAAATGACATAAACTGAATGTTTAAAAGGTGTGTGACTATAGCGAAGGTCTCTGTGAGGTGACCCGCTCCTGTCCCACTGCCAACAACGGGTCTGAAATATCAGCCAGGCAGACGAGATCAGGCCTTACTGATACCAGTGCAGATTAGGGCCCTGCTCACAGCCAAGGGGAAGTTATCTTACCGGGCCTATTCTTCAGCCCGCTGTAAGAACAGACTGTACTAGTGTCTTTACACTGCTTTATTAGCGGTCCCTCATGCACACAGACTCCCAAAAACACGCACACAAAAATCAAATTCTCTTGTTATAGAGAGACCGAAAAAAGAGACAAATGCACATTCAACCGTCTGAAAAGTCTATCCTTAAAATAAATGTACTTCATTAAAAAAATTAATATTTCTGCTGCGGTTGAGTGAAATTGCAGTGTGGTGCTGAGAGCGCCGTTGGTCCCAAGAGTGCCGTTGGTCCCAAAAGGCCTGCTCCTTGCTCTCGTTTAACCTCTGCGCCTTTGAAGTGAAGCGCAGTGGCAAAATGAACACAGTTCCAATATTTGAAAGTTATTTGGCCTCCAGCAGCTAAATTAAAGTCTTTGGTGTTCTGACATAAGGCTTCAGAGAGGCTAATGCTAAATATTTGAGAGGATTTGTCTCAGCTTTAACGAATTTGAACAAAAGCTGCAGGAAGGAAAATGCAAAAGGGGGATGTTGTTCTTTAAAAAGCAATTTAGTGAAAAACAAACAAATATGGAGTTTAGTTTTCTGTTATGTTAGCAATGCAACACGGGCCGGTCGTTTCCTGTGCGCCCAACAGTGCTGACTGCATTTAACATCCTACAGGCCGGACTGTTTATCCTGCATCGCTCTCCATACGTTCTCTGTCTTTCACGACCCTCCTTTTTAATTCACGCTGTCATTTCTGCTACCCCTCCGTCAAAAACGACAATGCCTACTTCACAAAGACCTGCCTGGAGGGAAGGCTACAACCAACAAAAACTTCTCCTGCATGTCCCAAAGAGGTAGAGAGAGAGAGAGAGAGAGAGAGAAAAAACCCTCGACTCTTTACCTCCTCCTCCTGTTCCCCTTCAGCATTCTCAGCCAAAAAGCCACAGATCCTCCCCTGCACCTCTGGCAGAGGCCGCATGCAGCTGTCAATCAAGCGGGAGCAGCACCGCCCCCCTCATTAAGAAGGTAAACAATGAATATGGACGCAGAGGGAGACGGCAGAGTAAACGAGCGATCGCGACTCACCAAAAAACACTAACGGAAGCTGCTGCCTCCTTCTCCTTCATTGCCCTGGGCAATCACGTTAAAACTCACATGGTTGGTGCTTATTCAGATAACCCTAACAATGCACACCAGTGGTAACCATGTGAGCACTCACAACCCACAGAAGAATGCGCTGGTTCAAATCCCCATGACCCTCCTCCACAGCAAAATTTATTCAAGAGTGCAACCTGCTCGGCAGCTTCAGGAGGCACAGAGCTTCTTCTGAGAGTTCTGCTGAAAGATCACTAAACACAAACTTCACACACACGCTCTACTTGCTTTAGCGAACGGACACATGAAGCAAACTTTTGGACCGAATGGAGGGGCTTTTTTGGTTAAAACTTTTTTCGGAGGAAATAAGAGAAAGTAAGTAGTGTTGGAGGAATCCAGGGAAAAATGCATGATCTTATTACAGCAGATTTGGGTGAGTGCTGGGCAGGCTGGGAGCTCCGGCGTAAGATGGAGCTGGAGAGAAGCCAGCTGGGAATGAGACAAAGACCAACATGGAAAACCATGACAAGGAGGATGACGGGACAACAGTCCCAGGATTCTTACCACGCTATTCCCAAACCACATCTCCCATCTGCTTTATCACATACAAATAAAGTGACAAAACCAAATACACAATGTCTTTGAATAAACATTTGAATCACTAATCTGCAGCTTGTTTTTGTGCATGCATATGAGAGATGTAACTAATTTGGGTTTTGAGAAATGAAAAAAATAAAAAAACTACACAAGGTTAAAATGCTGAGGAAAAACAACCTGTAAATCATTTCAGTAAAATTTTGCAGGACATTTTCCGTGATATTAACTAATGCCTACCACAGAATATTATCACTTACATTAAAGCCAAATTGTTTGAAAAAAATAATTAAAAAAAGGCGAAAAGATTCTGGTGTCATTTCTAAATGCACGAAACACAGCCGACTACACAAATACAAACCTCTATTAGGTGCGGTTATATAAAAGTGGACACTGAGAGTCAAATGCAGAAAGTGACGGCTAAATGGAAATGAACACAGATTTCAGTGAATAGTGTAGAATGAGAAAGTGTTGTCTCGCCTTATCTCCAGTTCCAGTCAACTAGCAATCTTGAAAGAGTTTGCAACATCATCAAAGCCGGCCATTTGATAGGATTCTCACACTGCACCCAATCAATCTGAGGAATACGGCAGCCCAGACATGTAACAAAGCTCAAATAGATTTACAAATGGGGTTGTAGGGGGATAAGCCCTTGCACAGGATTACATATTGATTTTAAACATATAAAAAAGCTTATCATATAAAACCGTAACAACAAAACTGGGGGACCTATGCAGAAATCCCTCGGCAAAAAGGAGCGTCCACTTTCAAATATAACGCCCCGGAGTGCACCGCATTTGAGGAAAGAAAGAAATAGGGAGAGGGGAGGGGGAAAAAAGACGAATTTGAGAGAAAGCGTGTGTGCATGGCAGGCAGATAAAAAGGGCAAAAAGGATCAATTTAGAGGCAGAGAAATAGGAGTCATGGCATATTGTGGAAGGCCTCACCACTTTTCTTTGCCTCCCCACAGCGGAGCGCAGACTGAAGGGGTTATCGTTTAGCTGACATTAACACTCACCCTGTTTGCTCTACACCTTTAACCGAATCCTTCCCGTCTTTTCAACCTGCCTTTATAATTTCTGAAATATTTCCTTTCCCTTTCTGGTGTCCACAGGCTTCAGATCTAATAGTGTGTAATGCAACAGGCAACAAGTGTGTACCTGAATTTAAGTCAGTGAGTAATGATATCTACAGTATTAATATTTATTTTAAAAAAGAGCAAACTGATCCAACTGACAAAGGTTGTTACATATGGCATGATAGTCAGGAATGGGCTAATTCAGATTTGATTAACTGGCTCCCTTTCAAAATTGAAAAGTGTGGCGTCTCACAGGAAGCAAAAATGGAATCTGAATTTGAATGAAGGGAAGATTAATTTACTGAATTAAAAAAACTGAACACATCTATCTATCTATCTATCTATCTATCTATCTATCTATCCGTCTGTCTGTCTGTCTGTCTGTCTGTCAAAATAAATAAATGAAACGAGGCTTTGCTGAACTAACATTCAAAGTTTGTCTTCATAAGCTTTGCCTTTCTAGTTAAAAATTTGTTTTATGTATTCCAATTCATTTTAATTGTACTTTATATTCAAATGTAAATGCGAAATTCAATTCTGCATCCTGTTTGCCACCTTAATTGCTGTCAACAAAACAAAACAAAACATTGAGGACACTTAGAATGGAGACGTCAAATAGTTCTTGACATTTTGTTAAAAAAAAGACATGTAAAATGTTCTAAATGCTACTCAAACATGACATCTATACAAGGCTTCAATATTACTCATCTCCAGGTCACATTGACTGTAGATTCTCCTCTGCACAGCCGTGGGGTCGAGGAGAGTGAGTATTTTTCTCTATCAGCGAGAGAGTGTGCGCTGATACGAGAGAAAGTGTGTGTGCCCGTCTGAACGCCTCAGCCGCTGCACTTCCAATGTCATCAGCTGACCAAGCAAATCAGCAATTACCTGTCTGCATTGGCTGGGCGCGAAAGCCTGTCGGGGCTCCAAATAAGAAACTGATGCACGAACCTCCTCACCAGCAGCTCAGAACTATCTCTGACTCGCTTCAGAAACACCCTGACTCTGAATGCCAAGTGCTGTGCCTCATGGGGGAGAGAGAGAGAGAGAGAGAGAGAGAGAGAGAGAGAGAGAGAGAGAGAGAGAGAGAGAGAGAGAGAGAGAAAGAGAAGAAAGAGTGTGTGTGTGCCTGTCTGAACGCCTCAGCCGCTACACTTCCAATGTCATCAGCTGACCAAGCAAATCAGCAATTACCTGTCTGCATTGGCTGGGCGCGAAAGCCTGTCGGGGCTCCAAATAAGAAACTGATGCACGAACCTCCTCACCAGCAGCTCAGAACTATCTCTGACTCGCTTCAGAAACACCCTGACTCTGAAGGGCGGGTGGGGGGGGGGGGGGGGGAGAGAGAGAGAGAGAGAGAGAGAGAGAGAGAGAGAGAGAGAGAGAGAGAGGGAGCAAGGCAGATAAAGTGAGAGAGAGAGAAAATAACTGCGAGTGATAATTCAACAGGTAGCAGTGTGTGGACTGATAGGGTTGTTACAAGCAGCAGGGACTGAATTACCACTGCCGTGGATGGACCCTGTCACCCTTGCACATCCAGACCAATATTTGGAACTCACTCCATGTTCACTGATAAGTGGACACAAGGCTGAGGCACTTCAACATCTGAACGTTATTAGCTTAAATTCCAGCTATCGGGCTCAGCATTTAGCGTTCAGTATCACGGCAGCTCTCAGCGTGGAGAAATCTTTCAGAAACAAGACAGAAGCATGTCAGAATATTGAGATGAACCGTGTTGATCTGCCTCGGCGAAGCCCTGGAGGTGAGAAAGTGTGTGGCGAATTCAGGGAGCGTCACAATACGGGGGATCTATGCTATCTGCTTGGCTATTCATGTCCACTGTCAACCTCTCCGAACTAATTAGAATTGATTTATGATGGATCAGCTAGCTTATCAGGTGCAGAAAGAAATTACCATGGCTAGCCAAGGGGTGAGAGGGTCATCATCGAATTGTAAAATCAATTTGCATTGATTGTAAAAGGTTCATTTTGCGAGAGAGGACACAGTCAAAGGGATTAAACTTAACCAGACAACTTTGATACCGCACAATAGGCTTTATTTTTTTTACTTTCCTTACCAGTCTGTATAACACGCACTCCAAAAGCTTATAAATGCGAGTGCGTTCTTTGACGTCCCCGAGGCACATCACAGAGATTTAATATTGACGTGGAAGTGACATCTGCACTATGGCTGTAATACCTGCGGTTTTGAGAGTAAATCATATATATTGTGTCCAATCCAAGGGTGAATTTGTAAGATCTATATTAATAAAAGGAGCTAAAAGAATTGGCAGTGCTATCAAATCAGGAATGGGTGGGTGGAGCCATGTCTGAGGTGTCAAAGAGCAGGTTTAATTAAGCAGGAGAGGATCTTTGTCTTTCACAGAGCACCTCTCAAATTCACCGCCAAATCCCTCTTTCAGTCCCTCTTACCTTCAATCGCCAGCATTGCCCTTAATTCTCGGTTCAGCAGCTCAAAGCGTCTCTCCAGATCGTGTTCCTTCTCCCTGGGCAAGTTGTAAAAGTTCATCAATATGTTAATTACTAAATCATTAAACACTTAAAGAAACCTTTAATAAACATTGATTCGTGAACTCGCCAACACCTTCCCTACCTCACATTAATCTACTGCAAATAAGCGATACACAAACAGGAACAGAGGGGGCAGAGAGCGGTGAAACGATGGTTTATGGGGGGGGGTGTATCACACGGCAAATTAAATTTCGCCACTTTCAAATGTATTGGAAATGAGCTAACTCTGTCCCTAATAGAATTTGTCCTTCACAGCCTGTTCGGTGACTAAAAAGAAATGAAAGAAAGAGAAATTATCAAGGCCCTTTTAATTGAGCACTTAAAAAGCCCTTTTTCAGTGATATAATGTGATTAGAATACTTCAATCTGTCATTTGCGAGAGCTTTGAAACTCTGTCTCTTTCTTCTCCTCTCTCTCTCGCTCTTTATGCAGAATGAACAGCCGCCCAGATTTCTGTACGTCTCACTCTCACTTTTAAAGAAAAGGATGAAAGGTTTAAAAAATGAACATTATCATCTTTTGAGGCAAAAAATAACTGCGAAAGTAGTTAAAAAAGAGGGTAAATATGTGGGTTATTGTCATAATGGCTTCCTCTTTTAGGTGAATGAAGTCATTTTTTCAATTCTTCTTTTTTTTTGGTTGATCCAATTCTCATAATGGGTGGAATAATACAGTCTTTGAAATCACATTATTGCAGACGCGTCCGTTCTGATATGCCGTTTTGTCCGCTTTACGGTGGAGGGCCACCAGGGGAGGGGTGGAAGTGAATGAGGGGCCCGACCTTCTGACTGGGCTCAGGTCTCCTGGGAAAATCATTTCAAGTGTGGGTCTCAACATATTATAGGTGTGTGTGCTCAGAGACCACCGCTTCCATTGGTAAGGGCTGGAGAAAGAGAGAAAGGGTAAACATGAACTCACAGCAGAGAGAGCTGGTTCTGTCGGCGGATCAGAGCATTCTTCTTGTTGACAAGCGTAAACCATTCCTGCATCATGGATTCTTCCTCTTCCTTATTATTGCCTGAAGACACACATACACAGAAAACCTTAGCATGTAAAACTTTATTATAACATTCTTATCATATTAAAAAAACATTGATGTGATGCAGGGTTTTTTAAACTAGGTCTGGGGACCATTTTTTTTTTTTTTTTTTTTTTTTTTTGGTCGATCCAATTCTCATAATGGGTGGAATAATACAGTCTTTGAAATCACATTATTGCAGACGCGTCCGTTCTGATATGCCGTTTTGTCCGCTTTACGGTGGAGGGCCACCAGGGGAGGGGTGGAAGTGAATGAGGGGCCCGACCTTCTGACTGGGCTCAGGTCTCCTGGGAAAATCATTTCAAGTGTGGGTCTCAACATATTATAGGTGTGTGTGCTCAGAGACCACCGCTTCCATTGGTAAGGGCTGGAGAAAGAGAGAAAGGGTAAACATGAACTCACAGCAGAGAGAGCTGGTTCTGTCGGCGGATCAGAGCATTCTTCTTGTTGACCAATGTAAACCATTCCTGCATCATGGACTCTTCCTCTTCTTTATTATTGCCTGGAGACACACATACACAAAAAATTTAGCATGTAAAACCTTATTATAATATTATTGCCATATTAAAAAACATTGCTGTGGTGCAGGGGTTTGATAACTAGTTCTGGGGACCTCCAGTGGGTGGCAAGTGGGCGCTAGAAGGCCTGCTTTCAAAAATAAAATTAAAACACAAATACCTTAAAACAAAGTAAATTATTAAAAAAAATATCTGAAAATATCTTTAAAAAAATACAAAACTCAACATTTTACCATTTCATTCTGGTTTCTAAACACTGGTTAGAAATCATGAGATTAAATCAAAAATTATTTTTGTTTAGCCATCACAAATTCCCACTAATTACTGACATGCTAAATATTATCTTCAAACACCTAGCTAATAATTAGACAATTTAGCCAAGTTCCTGCTAGTTACAACAAATCTCCACTTTAAACCGACTTTCTCTGGCACAGATAAATTAAGCACTTTTCTCACACCTCCAACGAGTATAACGTGCATCAAATGAGATTATCTGACAGGCTTTTCTCAACAGCGCAGACTGACACGCATGTTAGGAAGCGATCCAGATGTGTGTTCACTACCTACATATTAGACACTTCACAAGGTACTGCCATTGTCAGTAAAACAGATGACTCTGGATTAGAGCAGGCTGGTTACTTTCCTCCGCTGACTGGGATTAAAGCCTCAACTCTGGTTCTTTGTGAAGCCTCAGAGCTTCAGATCCGATGTACATCCAAAAGCACATGTCCTGTGCCCGAGGCCTACATGTGCGGATACCAAACTTACATAGTTGGAAACAACAGGTGGGGCCCGCCCATTGCTCAAAGGCCATATGTGTAACAGTTAAGAAACTCAATTACTCTTATAATTCTCATGATAAAAATTAGCTATTAAAATTCAATGACTCACGAGTGAATGTAACTGAATATCTGGAGTGCAATGTACATGCAATGTTTTTGTTTGTTTGTTTAAAGAAATAAAAGTGCCCCTATTATGGATTTTTGAAAGTTACCTTTCATGCAGTGTGTAACACAGCTCTAAGTGGATGAAAACATCCTGCAAAGTTTTAAATCTGAAAGTGCACCCGTGTACAGTATAAAGTTATTGTCTCTCAAAAGAAAGAGTCGACTCTGAATCATTGAAACAAGTCATCAACATGAAACATTAGCATATTGCCTCCACTTGTTGGTCTTTTTGGTTGGTCTGAATGAAAATGCAAATTCATTCTTTGCCACTAGGTGCCGCTTTTGGAGCGGTAAAATAGCTGTTTCCCCGGTAATGCTGTACACAAAGCATCATAAACGCTTCTTTATCAGGCATTACAGGCAAGATGAAATGAAAATGAGACCAATCTGATCAATCCCCGCAGATTAGCGTCACACAAAGGAGGGGTTTGGAAAAATTAATCGTTGAGCAAGTAAGGTAAAAATAAATGTGCATATTATAAGACAATTAAAGTGTTTTTGACCTTGCATGCATGTCAACCTGTTGTCCAAAATATGAACCTTTCATTACCCAGGGGCACTTTAATACTTTTTATTAATTACTTTAATACTTTTATTCAGCAAGAATGCAATAAATTGATCAAAATTGACAGCAAATACTTAAAGGGGTGGTTGATTGCGATTTCACTTTTTTAATGTTAGTTAGTGTGTAATGTAATGTTGCTGTTTGATCATAAACAATATCTGCAAAGTTACGAAGCTCAAAGTTCAATGCAAACGGAGATATCGTCTTTTAAAATTCTGGCAGTTTAATGTCTACAAAAACGACTGGTAAGGGACTACAACGAGTTACTTCCCGGGTCCGTTACGTCAAGAACCCAGAATTTTACATAAACCCGCCTCTGGGAAAACGCAGCAAAGGGGGCGAGGCCATGCTGCGCTGCTTTAGAGAAGAGGAAGAGAAAACTAGGGGTGCACGTAAAAATCTATTCATATATGAATTGCGATTCTGTCTTCTAACGATTCTAATGGATTCACAAGTTTCAAACTGTTCTAAAGCAGCGTTCTCATCCTGTTCCTGGCCTCGCCCTGCTGTGCACATGCTCTGCATCTCTCTCTCTCTCATTCAGATTATCAGCTCAGTGAATACACTTATTTTCACATGCTATAGCTATGAGAAGCGTTATACATGTACGTGCGTGCAGTTGCCAAACTGTACTAAAGCTTTAATCAGAATAAAACCGTATATTAAAAGCTAACAGAAGCAGTATCATTTACAAATAACAGCGTATCTAAAAGTATGAGACAACAAACAAAAATCTTAGGCCTACCATTAAAAGCCGTGCTTGCACAGGTTCTGCGCGATCCTCTTCAATAATATCCTCTGCGTCTCAATCTGGCTCAAATTGATAAGCAATATAGAT
>NW_015505233.1:5795548-5840196 GCF_001515645.1 Sinocyclocheilus grahami | reverse complement strand
TGCAAAGTTACGAAGCTCAAAGTTCAATGCAAACGGAGATATCGTCTTTTAAAATTCTGGCAGTTTAATGTCTACAAAAACGACTGGTAAGGGACTACAACGAGTTACTTCCCGGGTCCGTTACGTCAAGAACCCAGAATTTTACATAAACCCGCCTCTGGGAAAACGCAGCAAAGGGGGCGAGGCCATGCTGCGCTGCTTTAGAGAAGAGGAAGAGAAAACTAGGGGTGCACGTAAAAATCTATTCATATATGAATTGCGATTCTGTCTTCTAACGATTCTAATGGATTCACAAGTCAAACTGTTCTCTAAAGCAGCGTTCTCATCCTGTTCCTGGCCTCGCCCTGCTGTGCACATGCTCTGCATCTCTCTCTCTCTCATTCAGATTATCAGCTCAGTGAATACACTTATTTTCACATGCTATAGCTATGAGAAGCGTTATACATGTACGTGCGTGCAGTTGCCAAACTGTACTAAAGCTTTAATCAGAATAAAACCGTATATTAAAAGCTAACAGAAGCAGTATCATTTACAAATAACAGCGTATCTAAAAGTATGAGACAACAAACAAAAATCTTAGGCCTACCATTAAAAGCCGTGCTTGCACAGGTTCTGCGTGATCCTCTTCAACAATATCCTCTGTGTCTCAATCGGGCTCAAATTGATAAGCAATATAGACGACGTCATTGTTTACACTACAACCGGAGCACATGCAGCTATGTTGAGGGGCGGGACATTTAGACGCACGCTAGAGGCGGTTTAGCCAATCACAACACACTGGGCCAGCTAATCAATCAGAGCCCATCGTGTATTTCTGAGGGAGGGGCTTCATAAAAGCAGGAAATGATCAGCGCGTTCAGAGTAGAAGGGACAGAGCGGAGTGGAATAAAGGTAAATTATGTGAAAAAATAATGTGTTTTTTAACAAACGAAGCATTAACACATGTTAGACTGCACCCCATAAACACAATCAAGCCTATAAAAAAAAAACAGTCAACCACCCCTTTAAGTTACAAAAAAATCTAATTCAAATAAATGCTGATAATTCAGCTTTATTAGAGCAAATAATGAATACATTTTAAAACATGTTCAATTACAAACAAGTTATTTTAAATTGTAATACTATATTACAATATTAGTTTTTGTACTGTAATTTTGATCAAAGAAAATCAGCCGTGGTGAGCATAAGAAACATCTTTCAAAAACATAAAAAATTCTTAACCACCCCAAACACTTGTTTTAGTATTAGTAGTTTCATGGCAGAAAGTTAATAATATCACGAAAGACAAGAATTAACATTTTGCTGGTTTTGTCTGACCAAACGATGCCATCCCAATTCAAAATTTTATTTGACCTCAGAAGGTATCAAAGGAAAGCAGACACTATAGAGGTTGGTACCTTGGGCCGTGGGGTAAACCAGTTAAGTGGGTTCAGGAAGAATGACTCCGATGTCAGTATTCTGAGCATTTTTGTGACACTAATTATGTCTTTGAAGAGGGATGAAAGAGGAGAAACGATGAAAGATCCTTTAAGCTTATGTAATCACATCACCTACTCTATGCTCCTGTGATACCTGTCTGTTCCTGACAGCATCAACAACAGAATTAGCATCTGTACACAAACATGCTCGCGCTTTTTACAAATGTGAAGACTTTAAGATCATCTTTTGTAGATCTTAAGACGAGAATTACAGTGTCACACCATTATATAAAAATGTGCATTTGAGTGATCTTGGATGCCCTTGATATGCATTTAACTTTCTTCAGATAACAGTCAAACACAAAGACAATTATATTTAATATTTACAGTCATATTATACTGTCAAATGAGGTTATTAAACCAAAAAGGTATGAGAAACCATAGTATATTGTGAATATAGTGCAGCAGAGTACTTGCAATTTCTTTAGTCATGACTATATCTGATTATAGCAAGTGTTTTATTGCTTGTTGCCCCTTTTAGCAAAATATTATTAAAGAGCATCTTTTGACTGGAAGATATAGTTACATTAATAAAAAAATGGGTACAGTGAAATGAAATGACGAATGTCATAGGTGCTACTATATTGTGGATTTACTAGAATGCCGTACTGACCAATCAGAAGCCAGGACTGGATTGGTTTCAAAAACAAGCAGTATGACAGTGTGTGCGCCTGTCTGTGTGCACAGAGCCATTACGAGGACAAGGTGGGGGTGACAAAGGGCGGATCTTCCATAAGAGTCTGATGTGGGAACTTGCGCCTCTGATCTTTTTTCCATCATGCTGTTGCTTGGCACCATGTGACTGTGACGCTGGTCATGTGAGAGAGACAAATCCGCTAGCCACAACAAAGCCAGCGGCAGCCCCCAGTGGGACGACGGCCCTGTCACTCACCCCCACCAAAACTCCCCGGCCCTCCACCAGGGGAGCCGCTCACATGTCTGCCAGTGCCAGGTGTGTGAAATCTCGTATTTGACGACAACACAGAGTAGAAGAGAGGGGAAAAAAAGAGGGGGTCCGGGATTTAGGAATCAAGCCTGGATTATTGTAGTCAACTTTTAAATAGTGCAGCTCGGAAGGGATAAAGTGTGCAGTGACAGGTCATTGTAGCGACGCACAGTCAAATGAAACAAGCAAATAATAAATGGTAATATTAAGCTTGTGTGACATTGTAAGCGAATGACGGATTAGCAGCCGCATCCCGCATCCCAATGCCTGAGCTTCAGCACTGACAGAGCCCTGACAGCATGAAAGAAGCCCTCGCTTTACCACTAAAACAAATAACACGCATACAAACACACTCTTCCATACGCATTCTACAGTGCCAACACTTAAACTATGACCTTTGATGGGGACGACCCAAATAACTGATGCCCTGAAATTGCAAAAAGAACCAAGTGAAAATAAACAAACAAACTTAGTTTTTTTTCTTTTTAATTTAGATTTATCTGATTTAAGATCATGTAAATCACCAGCGTTATTTTAGTGAGATACTATTATGGTGTTTATTAATATTTTGAATGTTTTAATTTTTGTTTTCCATCTTTATTTTAATTCAGTTTTAGTTACTTTGTTGTGTGTTTTTGTCATTCTTAGTAGTTCAAAAAAAAAACGTATAAAACATTTTTATTAATATTATTTCAGTTTTAGTTTTAGATATTTTTGTACATCAAGGTAAACTAAATTAAAATGAGAAATATTGCCTTGGCAACTAGCTGAAATCCTGTTTTTATATTCAATTTTATTTCAGTTAACAGTTTTTTATTTAGTACCAACAATGTTTTTATAATGGTTTTAATTTTAGTTTCAGTTTTAGTTTATTATAATTACCCTCAAGATCACAGTTAAAAATGCCACAACATATACAGTTTACACAGACAATACATTTGACAATTTAAAATAAATGAAAGTATTTCCACACTATTATAATGTCACAGATATACTCAATGTAGTAAATGTTTAACCCAAAAATATGGAAATTTGATGTCTGGCTGCATCTCTTGGGTGGTTAAACACTTTTGTTTGTGTGTGTGTGTGTATATATATATATATATATATATATATATATATATATATATATATATCGGTACCAAAGTAATACAATATTATATTAAAATGGTTTTGTGCAGTTCTACATAATATAACTAGAAAACTGTTATATTACACATAAATTGGCATTTGTAACATACAAATAAGTAAAATTTGCAAATAAGCAACACTTTTTAAATGATATAAATACAGTATTATATTAAAATGGTTTTGTGCAGTTCTACATAATACAATATAAATAGAAAACTTTTATATTACACATAAATTGGCATTTGTAAAATACTACTAATAATTCAAATTTGCAAATAAATAACACTTTTTAAATTATATAAACAATTGTAATCATTTATCTCCAATATTTCATTAACTTTTTTCCCCCACATGAATTAAACAATTTATTTTCTTTCCAGAACTGAATAAAATCTAACAAAAAATTAATAGAACCTTTTTCTCTAGCCTGGCTGATCTTTCCCAATAGCATTCACTTTGGAATGAAGAAAGGTAGTACAAAACTCAAGAGAGGCCGTCACACAAGCACGAGGGTCCAGGCTCGTCTGGTAGGCCCGAGGGCCTGTGTCCATGGCGGGGTGATCTGGCCTCAATAGCCAAATCAGATTAAGATAGTCATCTCAGCCACTGTTGCATTCAAAACAGATAGCATTAATGAAATCCTCACACATTTCACAATCTGCCCCTCTTTCCTGCTAACATTTACTGATTATTTACGGCTAAAGCACACACACACACACACACGCACACACACACACACACACACACACACACACACAGACACACAGACAAAACAAACCATAAGTCACCCAAATGTGAAGTTTCATGAATATTTTTAGGTTACATCAGTTAGATATATATATATATATATATACACCTGTTAAATTACAAATACACCCCAAACAGCTCCAGACGTGACTGCCGTCATTCCAAAATATCAATTAAATATTTGAGCTGCTTTAGCAACTTATAAAAACCACACCTTGATATTTGGAAAACATTAGTGTACAAGATCTTTCCAAAAGTTGCCAGAATGCCTAAATAAGATTGTTTTTCATTTTCAAGGCATGTAATTAGGCCAAATGCTGTGAATAGAAAATTAATTATGTGAATTGAAGGTTCTATTATTATTATTTTTTTTAAATTAGAACCTTATTTAGATATTTACAGAATGATAAAAACCAAATAACTCTGAAGTAAACCTCCGCAACAGGGGGATTGTTTTGCTTGGCATTTTGTTTAATTACAAAATTCCCCTTCATTTGATTTAGATAAAAATCTTTCTAAAGCATTAAGAAACCAGAACAATTACAAATTAATCCTGAATCCTGCTAAGAGCTGGGTGTCTTTACTGAAGGGAAAAAAACAGGCTGGGTGTGGAGAGAAGAGGCCATAAAGAAAAGAAAAAGAAAAGAAATATATTAAACCCTGTGATCACAGCAAGCTCTTCTCATTTCTTATCCACCCGTTTTCTGTTTAATCCAATACCCAGTAATCCAATTTGTCTATCGGAGTTTGAAGGGGAAGATCTCCACTCCTCTGCCACTCAGTCACTTTTTGAACATTTACGATTTATTTTAAGTGGGCTGACTCTCCTCACTCATTCATTCTGTGTGTCTGACTGCCGTATCCTTCTTTTTTTGTTGTCAGGAGTTAAAATGCATGTAAAAGAGAGGGAGAGACAAATAAAAAAAAAAGGAAAAAGAACAAGATGAACAAGGTTTTGTGCGACTGAGAGGAAGCTCATTAAGGCCCAGTCAGGGAGTCTTTCTGAATATGCATGAAGGCAATAATCAGATCTTCACTCGTCACTGAAGGAGAGAGCGGTGAGTACAAAAGGATTGATTTAATTACTTTGAGTGGGTCTGCAATGTGGAGAAGTCTTGTTAGTGTGGGCTCGCCTTGCGCTGCTCTGATGGAAGGTAGTTTAGCTTGCCTTGAACCACAATACCTAATCTAAGGATAAAGCCCCAGCCATTGTGCTTTAAGACGCCTATCACTAGTTTCAAAATGGACCGAACACATTTTCTCTTGTTTAAGCCAACCTAGTTAACCGCTAACCTTTTCCCCTGTTTGCTATTTATCCGGGGATCGCCTCTTTAGGTGACCAATACACTGAAAAAGCAAAAAGAGGCATATAGAAAATCTGTAAAAGCTTAAAAGGTAAATTATTAATTTGACATTAAAATAAAATTAAATCACTTTAAAATATCTAAAACCGAATAAAAGAAATCATGTTAAATCTTTTAAGGAAACTATCACTTATGATCATTTGATGACAAACCAACATATTTACACTAATGGAACATGAGCAGCCAAAGCGCATTACAATTTAATTCCTGTCCCCGTCACTAGGTTTTCAATTGCCACTGGTATTATTGACCTTCAGTTGCTTGCTTTGTGGCTTATGAGGAAGGATTCATAAGCAGAGCGGCATTACATCGAGGATAGAAGAACCGCAGGAGGAAAACAGGATCGCTTAAGTCGCCCTTAATGACAGAAAAGTCTTGGCTATACATACACCGTTATCATACATCCTTTCATGTAATTGTTTGAACGTTCGGTGAGGGGCTGACAGAAGATAGGCTGTACCTTAATACTCGTCTCTCACCCGCCCCTCAGCGCTGTTAACACAAGCAACTCCTCGGCAAACACTGCAGTCCCCCAGCTAATAGCAGACACCTCTCACTTTATGCCGAGTTTGGCAGGGGCAAAGCAAACAAATGGCAGAGAATATATATTTTTTCTCCATATACACAAATTGGATTGCAGTTTTCTCCTTTTATGCAATATTTAAGCAACTCTATCACAATTATGGTTCTATTACTTTAAAGCATTTTTTGACATGGATAGTAACAGCAGAGACTATGTGAATTTTAGCCTGGCTGTCTGAGTTAAGCACCGCGAATCACAAATATGTCCATCTCTGTCCGCAGCCCCCTACTCTATTAAACTGTGTTGGTATTCCCCCCTTCTTTTTAATCAATAAACATTATCACAGGCTGACAGACTATCAGCTAGTTTGGGCCGTTTCTTGCTCCTTAATCCCTGGGTAGCCTGTCCACTATCGCAGCCTCACGATGAGCGTAACAGCCAAGACAGCCAGTTTACATTACAAAACAACAATTACAGCCCTCTTCACAATGGCACTTGTGACAAATAATGATGCAAAATGACAGAAGGGTGGAAAACAGATGAAAAGATGCTCAATGGATAAAACAGTTCGAGTTTTTGTCTTCACGTTTATACATTTGACAGATGCTTTTATCCAAAGCATCTTACACTGCTTTCAAGGTATATATCTGAAGTTCCTGGGAATGAAACCCAAGATTTTGCAATTGCTAACACCATGCTCTACTCTTTAAGCTACAGAAACAATAAAAGATTTGATAAAAGATTTTTTTTTAAATATTGTAGTCCAATCAAATGCCCATTTGTTATAAATAAGGTCAGGACATATCAAGTAAATGCACAGTCATTTGTTGGAATATATGCAACAAATAAACCTCTGAATTTAGAATAAGGACGGCAATATAAATATAAATACGAAGGGGTAGACACTGAAAGTGCCAGTAATTAAAATGTAAAAGAATGTAAGGGTAACTAGACAATTAAAAATCTATTTAATAATAATATTATTATTATTATTAATAATATATAAATATAAAACAAATATATATATATTGCATATAAGTTATTGCAAATTAAGTTACAGAATATAATTAATAATAGAATAGATATAATAAAATAGAATTTTAAAGATTCACCAACCAAGTTAACCCTAAAATGCAAGCATGGACCACTGAACCATAAAAACAGATTTTATAATATGACATTCAGGGTGAAACACTGCAAGCCAGAGGTCCTTTCCTCCTTTCTTTCTTATTTTGACAAATACTATCATTTCATTCTATCACCCACTTTAAGCCTGCTTTTGGGAGCACTGAACACAGGGGCAGAATCAAGGGCCTTTGGAAAAAGCAGAGTACTTCAGGTAATTAAAGCTGGGTGAGTGGCAGACGAGAGCGGTAAAAAAAAGATCACCTGGTGAAGCCCTCCGAAAAGGTGTTTTATTAAAAGCCTTTTACCATACAAGCACGGCACAATGTGTGGACGCCGTATTTTACCACTTGTGCTCAACAGGCCCTCAGAGCAGTAGCTCGGATGAGAGCAGAAACCTATCCCGGTTAATAATCTCATAACAAAAGCTAAAAGACATCATCCTATTAACTAGTGGTCCCCAGCGCTAATGCGAGGTACTGCCTTGTGCCTCTGTATAGAGAACGCAGCTATTAAAAAGGAGTGTGTGAACAGCCGGCAGGAGACTCCATCAGACCCGGGCCCTCTTTCACCCTTTATCTGTCCCCTCTTGTTCGGGAGCTGTCAGTGATATCATGAAGCTGGAGGAAATCGTTGCCGACATTTGTCAAAAACGTTTCATTTTGGGTGTTGTGTTTTAACAGAAACGTGCGAAACGAGAAGATGGAAGTCAACAACATTTCTGTTTTGAGATTTAGATATCGTTCGATTCTTGGCGATAATTCGGAAGAGGAATGCTAGTGACACCTCCCCCTTTCCCTCCAGCACCTCCAACTCCTTGTTGCACATTTTACCTTTTTTCTTTTCTTCTTTCCTCTGTCCTTTCTTTCTCGGGGGGAATATTAAATGAGTGAGCCGGCTGAAAGGCGCTGAGTCGCTGACACAAAAAGCGTTAAAAATTCTCATTTGGTTGTCTTTATTTTGCTAGCACCATGTGGTCCTTGAAGATGTTGAAAACACGGGAAGCAGAGGAAAGATCAGAGCCGGCTCATTAGCATTGGGACAGAACTGGAGAGGCAGCGGTGTATAGTGGGCCCTACTCCAGAGCTCCAGTGAGAGCGGTTGGTGGTAAGCTCCCTGTTTCATTGTGCTTTTGTCTTTCCTCCGGGTCTACCTCACAGCGGGGAGCAACGCTAGCCCCAGGTTACACAAGGGAATTATGGGAAAAAATTATTTTGACCAAGGTGGAGAGGACTCTGTAGTCCGACGTAGGCTTCGTGTGCAAAGATGATGTTCTTGGTGAAATGGCAGAGAAGGTAGAAATGAAGATTCTTAATCATATACTCATTGAATCCATTCTATTAAGTTCAATTTACTCATACAGTCTGGAAAAAACCCTACAGACCAACAGTGTTCTCTGAAAATCATACATCAGTATAAACCTGCAACAGTTATGCAGAAAATATTAGACTTTAGCTATGCATGAAATTTAAAAAGACTGTTTATTACTGAATTATCCTACACATTTTAGCCCAAGGGTTTGGTCGTGATGACAGCATCCACACTGGAGGACTAGATGCCTCATGTTTTGATGGAAAGCGTCTCCATCTCACCCCTGCCTTCCCCAGTCATAGTGAAATGGATAAAGGTCTAGTTGGATGGGTTTATCGGGTAAATCCTGCTGGTTGGCCTGCTATCTTGGATGATGACCCTGAAGAATGTCAACAGCTAATTTCCCCAAAGCTGGAAGGAGTCACCATGGAAGTCATAATCTGCTCCTCCGCAAAGCCCTTGATTCAAATGCCGAATCTCTCCATCTTTTCAAATATATATTAACAGGAATCGTCCACTCCTGCGCACCCATAACACTCAGTTCTGAGAAGGAAATGTTTGGTATCAAATAGTCCAGCTTTCAATTGTATAGAATTGTCTGTAATTTAATGCCTTTACATTGTGGTTACAACAGTTTACTCGAGGAGGTCTGACTACAAACACTGGTCTCCATAAAAAATTACTTGTAATATTGTTAGTATAAAATACTAATATTTTTAGAATTAAAAGAGAGTTTCTGACTGTACATTAAAGAAAATCATGGTGCTAGAATAGGATTAATTAGACGTAATTAGACGCTACTTTGGATAAAATATGCATAATTGCTAAGTTTTCACCTACTTTAATTGCTTGCTTCTGATTGGTTCATATACTTGAATACTTCTTGCCCAACATATTCATGCTCACACCCTGCATCTTCTGTTCCTACCAACAGGACGACAGCAACACCACGAGACACCGGAGGGATTTTTTTGGCCACGTTGTCAGGGGTTGTCTGGTTGACACTAGCTGGCCTCCAAAAAGAGCCCAGGACCAGATTTTACCGAAATGATCAACAACCAAAGCAACAATAGCTTTGGGGGAAGGAGAGAGCAGCATAAATTAATGGCTGATTTCTCTGGCTTTGATGGAATTAGCGGTACTTCTTTTCTCAATGTGCCATGTGAATGTCCTTGCGTTAAACGTTTTTTTTTCCTATTCTCTTTCTTTCTTTCTCTCTCTCTCCCCTTTTTCCCCCTTTTTGACAAGTAAGGCCACCCAGCAGAAAGCAACTGATGCAAAACCCCCAAGTAATCCCTGTGTTTATCTCTCCACTGTGGTAAGTCTGAACACAGACCCCATTATCTCACGGATTTGAGCAAACTTTCATTTATTTGTTGGCCTTGGGTATTCTCTTTCTTCAACTTCGATGCCTGAGTTTAGGATCCCCTGATTCCCCTATTCCAATGTAAATAGATTTGCATAGTGTCACAATGCATCTAGCTGAGGTACTGATTAGCTGACAGAGGGGAGGCCTGTTTGCAAGGGTGGGGGGACCCCAGTAGACATGTACATGTAAAAAGTTGCCTTCCAGGAGGGAGCAGTGAGCACATACATATGTATCTTTGATTGCATGAAGATTCTCAAAATCTCCACACAGCCAAATGGAAAAGGGCTGCTTGGATTCCTGCCCCCATCTCTTGCTCTCAAACCAAAATTAACGGTGTCAACTGCACCTGATTTAACTACTAAAATAGACACAAATGCACAATTTCTTCTGAATTTTCTCACAAAGACGACAAATAAAAAGACATTTAGATGACATGAATTAAAAGGATAGGTTACCCAAAAATGAAAATTCTGTCACCATTAAATCTTCATGTGATCCCAAACCTGCACAACTTTCTTCTGTGAAACACAAATAATGATATATTGAAGAAATGTTGTTGTTCATACAATGAAAGTTAATCTGGTGTTTTTTGGATCTTGACATTTATTGACATTGTATGCACAAAAACAGTTCTTATAAATATCTGTGTGTGTTCCACATTTTAGGGGTGAATTATCCCTTTCAGCATTTAAATGTAATTGGTGTTTATTTAAATGATGTATCGTAATATTATGTAGCACGAACGTAATAATTCTAAGGAGGACTTTATACAGTAGATGCTTTTGACAGTCATCTGAAAGGCTGAAAATCTTGTGGGCCAGCAGGTGTCAATCGTTTGAAGTTACAATAACAAACTACCATTACATATGAGCTATAGTAGATATTTAAACTAGCATTAACAAAAGATGGCAGTCCTGGCCCCACCTACAGTATTTGAAACGCAATCATTTTGGTAAGACATTACTGTGTGTTAAAGACAGGTTGTTTCCATTTAGGAGTATCTCTGTTATCTCATCGACTTAGAACCCTCTAAGCTCTAGCTCTCTGTTTACATACTTGAGGTGTGAAATTCTGGGGGGTTATCAGAGCTTGAGCAACAGTCCATTTAGATTCACGCCGAACCCTGAGAGATGCTGAAATGGCTACCTGTAGAGATGACAAATTAGCACAAGCAGCAAGGACCTGTCAACACCTGCAGAATGTTTTTCTTACTAATATATGATTTGCTTTTATTTGCTTAATCTGCTTTCCAAGTAAACGTCTGAGCAAACGATTGCAGAGGGTGAAAAACATCTGCTGGTCCCTGAGATTTTCAGCATTAAAGATGACTGTCAAAAGCATTTAAAAGTTGTTGTAAGCATTATTTAACAGACAAACTGGCTTGTGATAGCATAATATTACAGTGTACCATGTAAATGTAGAAGATATTTTGAAGAATGTCTCAACTCTACAATGACACTTTCATTGTATGTGGAAAAACACAGACATGTTCCACAGAATAAAGTAAGTCATACAGTTTTAGAACAACATGAGGGTGAGTAAACCAATTGTCATTTTTGGGTGAATTATTCCTTTTAGGCCAAAAGGTACAAGGAAAGAAAAGACGGAATTTGGCAAGGCTAGGATTGAAGCAAAATGGGCTAGATGAGTGTGGAGGTGCTACTCCCTCTGCGTTGTAGTCATTTCCCTCCTGCAGTGTGCCTTTGAATAATTTGCCCCTCCTCCCCCATTAGAGCGGTCGACTCGTCTCCCCGGGCCATGTGTTAGAACAAATTTGAGCAGTGTCATATTGCACGTATTTCAACAAGGCCAATACGGTACCCGCCCAATTTGCTTAATGAATTAAGCTGAGGAGAGTAATGGATGTGCTAACACCATTAGCCGCCCTCCACACATCTGCATTGTGGATTCTGGCGTTTTCTCTTCTCCCCCATCTAACCCTCCTATTTTTCCCCCACTCTTTCTCTCCTCAGGTTTGCTTAAGGACAAATTGATAATGAGTCTCCTCCCTACAGTAACTATAAAAGTCGCTTCCCTCGCTATCTTTCCATCTCTACTAAGCGGCTAACAGCAGAACAATAGCATTTAAATGGTCATTTCCATTAGCTCAAATGAGCTGTTTTGGGTGTCGTTAGCATGTTTTAGCATGCTAAAGGTGGGCTGGGGAGAGCAGCCGTGTGCTGATAAGGTTCAGGTTGTACGTTAGAGGAATGTGTAGCCTAGAGAGGGTCCATACAAAGGGAAATGAACAACAACTGAGCTAGCATAGCAGGGCTGTTAGCACGTGAATGCCCCTAATTACAGGCCAACCCCGCATCATTACACTTAATTGTAAAGTGTGTCTTAATCAGTTTCCATATGAAAAGGTCTATTAATTAAGTGCATGACTGAAATTCAATTATGTTGTCAGGAGACAATTTGTAAACCAAATAATGATCAATCATGCAAACAAGAGTCCAGTGCACCAAACTCTTTTGCTAAGCCTTTTTCTAGTTGAGAACTTCTAGGAAAAATCTAATTGAGGTAAATTAAAAACAAATTTAACAACCACACATATTGAATGACATTCAAAAGTGCAATTTAAAGAAATATTTTAAATCCAAGTTCAAATCCTGCCTGTTTCAAACAAATCCAATCCCATCTCCTCTCTACTGTCCTCTACACTAAAGACAAAAATCCCATAAAAAAGAAAAAAGACAGTCACGCACACCAGTGCCACAAAAACACAACAAAAAACTACAAAAAAAAAAAGGCCAGCAGATCATTGAGGTCTTGGCTGGCATTGTGGAGAGCGGCTCTCTGTTTTTCCGCGCGTATGGAGCCGCAGTGGCACGGCACTAGCTGCTTTTGGCTGGTTCTTACTGGAATGGCAGTCAAAGGGGGGTACGCTTTCGAAGGGAGGGCTTGCTGGTTGGGGGTTTGAATGCGAAGTCAATGCAACTTAACTAATTAAATTGTTTTTGCCTCTCGAACATTCAAACAGCCTCAGAGATTAAAAAGGGCTGATGTGAGGCGTTTTCCTTCTTGCTTCCAGAGACCACTGCCATAAACTGGACAAATGCAAGACTAGTGCTAATGTCTTACAACATGCATTAATTGAGGCTAAAGGTCTAACCTGTTTATATTAGGTAGCAAGAATACATGACTTCACAAAGGCCATCTACGCTGCGTGCGTAACGGTCCGGTGAGAATTAAAACCAGTGGGAAGAACAAAGGCCGCAAAAGCCAGCAGCTGAAAATGGACCATTCTGATGTTAACCAGCTCTTGAAGTCGAGCACATAGTCCAGCACTAAACCTGAATAGGCGGTCACCTCCTGATCCAGCGCTGGCCTTTGGTCGTGCCGATAAAAGCCATCCTTATGAGCCGAATTCCTGCGTTTGTTTCCAGGCTTACTTTTCCGCTACTCACGGCGCACACTTAGCAGGAAGGCTAAACAAGGTCTTTGGTCTTTAAAATTAGAGTGGACAAGCTACTGAACTAGCATGCAAATCCCATGGAGGAGAAAGAATAGGACAGAGGGAGAAGAGGGAAAAAAAGAGAATTGAAAGAGAGACAACAGAAGAAAGAGAACAGCAGAGGGAGAGAAAAAGAGTTTGCGATTACACCGATAAAGCCCGGTGCGTGCCGATTGCGAGAGACATCACAAAACCCGTCTCGTCCCCAGAACCAGGGCGAGTATTATGCTCTAAACACTTTTCCTTCTCTTACTGCGGAAAGATTATACTGGTTATCCTATTAATGCAGCTGAAATGCCATTCTAGTGTCTTTAAGCTCTTGCATAGGAGGTCAAGAGGACTATGCCACCGCTTACAAGCATGCTGTGGATGTAATCTTCCCAAAGTTACAATAATTAATGTTAAGCTTCTTTAGCAATACGTTTCTGAAAGAACTTGCCTGATAATATACTTAAAGCGGTGTTAGCTGTTAGCTGTTGTCTGAGCTCGGAGACCATTTCCCCATGCGACTCACGTAGCCAAGCTTAAATCTTTAGTCAAACTAAGGGGCTGGTTACAAGCATGTTGCCTTAGCCACACAAGCAATTCCATTTCAGTCTTGGCGGAGCTGAGATCTATAAACGCAGACACTCAAGCAATTATTTCTGCATGGCCAACACTGCCTTGGAATGTGGGCACGGTGAATTAATGTGGGAAAACTGAGGGGGGAAAAGCGACAAAAAAAAAATAGGACTGACGTTTTGAGACTGAAATATAAAAAGGTGCACATCCGTTAAGAAGCCCGGAAGAGGACGGCCATGTCTCCGTGAATAAAACAAACATAATGGGCCTCTTCTGACACCGCTGTGCGTCTGTTTTTCTGGCACAGACTACTGTGATGGCTTGTCTGTAAACTGCATTAAGCTGATGATATCCGTCTTGTATGAATTTCTGTGACCGCGGCGGAGAAAAAGAGAACGGATTAGCATGCAATAAAACCTGTGTCAATCTTATCAGACTCAAGTGCAATTTTTAAACATATGTTAATCTCACCTAAAACTCATTCTTTTCCTCTGTGCTTTTTTAAAAATCTCTTATCGAGAACTCTGTAGGTGTGTGGGTTTTAGAGCGCCTTTAAATGGCATTATTTTCATAATTGCGTTCATTGTTGCAGGTTATAAAGCAATTTGAAAATCATATGTATGCATAAATGCATGCTGAGCAGATGTCAGGGAGATGCATTCAGTGGCTTGCTGACTATCAAAAGCCGTGCAGATAACATTTACACACATTTCAATGCTGCATGCTGAAAAAATTTCTATGTGATTCGGGACGGTATTGTGCTCGGACAGAATGGCAAGTGCGCGAATAGCTCTCCTCTCTCGTTTTTGATTTTGCCAAACGTTCAAAATTGATATGTTTAGAAAATCGAGTGACAATAACATATTTAGACGTAATTCCAGGGGATGTGGGCTAACTGAGGTAATAGTTGAGCTGCTGGCGAGTGAGTGTGTGTGAAGGACACTGCTCCCTCTGGTGTGGGAATAACAAGTTCATTAGGCAGGAGCCACCGCAAGCCTCTGTGTTCCCCCGAGCACTCTGCGTTCCGTTTACGGCCTCCTAGCCCATCAGCGGCTGCATCATTAGGGCTCTGCCATAATTAAGAGCTGTTAGAAAGTGAATTCTCCAACTGCAGATTAGAAAATTAAACTATTTACTGATTACATATTAATAGAAGACAACAATGGCAGTCGCCATAAGCTTGGAAGGCAACCAAGGAATACATCTGTGTACTTAATTACCATAAACAATGGTTGCATGGAAATAGAGTTTTATATGCATTCCCTTCTGTAATACGCCTGATATCAGAAGACACTTGACAATTCGTGTTCAATTATCTTCATTCTTTAATGTGCTGTGAACTGCACACAGTAAATAAATTAACCAGCCCAATTACTGTGAATTCATCTGGGAAACAAACGCAAAAAAAACAGCAGACTAAGGCAGAGCGTATAATGAGAGGGGGAGGGGGTATCAGGGATCACGAGTAGTTCTTAATACAGTTTTTATATGTATATAAATATAACTTTATATGTGTGCATACATACAGATATGCATACACATTTATTTAACTTTTGCTTATTTGTTTGCAGTCATCATTGTATGCATGTTGTGAATATATATTCTAAATATGTGACCCTAGACCACAAAACCAGATCATGTTCCATGAAGCTATTTTGTAACCGTATATTTCCTACCGTAAATATATCAAAACTTAATTTTTGATTACAAATGTGCATTGCTAGGGACTTCATTTGGACAACTGTAAAGGTACTTTTCTCAATATTTCGATTTTTTTTGCACCCTCAGATTCCAGATTTTCAAATAGTTGTATCTCGGCCAAATATTGTCCTTTCCTTACAAACCATACATTAATGGAAAACGTATTTATTCAGCTTTCAGATATTTCAGTTTCATAAAAAAAGACCCTTATGACTGGTTTTGTGGTTATATTGGGCGCAACCCTAACTGTACAAATCACATATATTCATATGCCATATATATTTATCTGAATAATTTCTAGTGACATAAAAAATAATTACATGCTATCAAAACGAATAGAAATATGTAGTTAAAAAACTTATGACAATATACAATACTTATTTATAATACTTGTACTAATACAGTGCAACACAGCTTAGCATGATTATATTAAATATGTGTATTCTGAGCATAACATATGACATTTGTTTTGTGTATATTTAGCTATAGAGGCTGTTTCTGGCTGACTATGTTGTCTGTGAACCTGACAGCGGCGTGAATGCACCTGTTTGCAGTGCTAAAATGCGTGCACTAGCTCAGACAGGTAAGCACATTAAGGTGAGACTTGTACATGGGGTCTGGTGTGTAACTGTGCCTCTTATTTCTGTGTGTGAGTGTGTAAATCTTACCGAAATGTCTGGTTTGGTTCTCCACCTGCTAGGGCATTCAAGCCATTTATCATTCAGAACGAGAAAAAAACCCCCTTCAAACAGACACAGCGGCTTTGACTTCAACGGGGTCCAGGTGAGTGTGAAGAGAGCGAGCGAGGGAGGGATGGATGGAAGGTTGGGCAAACACAAAACTCTGATAGTCATGATATCATCCTCAATGTGATGGAGAAGCACAAAAATTCAACCGTCTACTTTCCCCTCCTTTTTTCAACCCTTGCTTCCCGATGCTGCCCTTATGAGAAATGATTGTTTCGTATCAGCATCTGGATGGAAGGAAGCTTTTCTTAAATTTTAGTTATTGAGGCACTGGAGTCTCAGAACGGAGCTCCATGTTTTAACAAAGGCTCCGCAGCCCTTTTTCCCTGCAATACACACCCGAAAGATCGCCCCACATCCTTTCATATGTGTATATGCGAGGAGAAGAGAGAGCGACAGAGGGAGAGAGAGACGGAGGAGGAGAGCAAGCGCATGTATCTATTAATATGTGTCTTTCATTATTTCAACATTTCCTTTTCGGTCCAGCCCCCAAAGAGCAGCCCTCCCCGTTTCTCTTCCTCCCCTCTTCACCCTTTACCCCTCTGCCGTATCCCCCTCTCCCTCCTTCTCTCTCTCTTCTACAGCATATCATTGAAGGCCAGATATGGGGTTCTGTTGCGCATGGCTGCACGGTACTGTTCAATAGTGGCTGGCTGGCGGACGCTATCAGCACTAGTTATCAGCTCCCATGAAGGCTCTCTTATCACGGCAGCCCAGAGAGCCTCCCTGCATCCTCACCGCCCCTTTTCATATCCCCGCTGCCGCCCCAACACCCCGGCTTCAAAGATTCACACTTCCCAAACTCCATAAGAGTTTGTGAACGCTCAATTTGCCAAAACTGTTTACAGTGTAATTGGGCGGCGTACCTGTGTCCATGAGATAGCGCAGACGCTTCTCCACACGCGAGGCCCGCGTGTCGATCTGCCTCTGCTCACTCTCCAGCGCCGCCAGTTCTCCCACCACGTACTGACTGGTGTCTTTGAACGGTTTCTGCTGGGCAAGAACAAACGAGAGGAAGGGGAGTGATGAGAGGTTCGAAATGAAGCATCACATCCTGGGTTTATATAGCTTTTTAATACCAGGGGAACAGTGGTCATAATGATGACTGGTGAACATTGCTTTAATTAATGAAATGTTCTTTTTTTCTGCTTTTTTTTTGGGAAATGACGTACCGCTGTCAATTTTTAAAAGTGATAAAAATGACATACAAACATTCCTAAATTAGGCTAATTACTAAGATGGTTAAAATCAAAACAATTTTTTTTATAAAAATAAAAAGATTTTAAAAAGTTAAAAAGAAAGAAAGATAAATAAATAAATAAAAAGATTAGATATATTAACATAAAATAAAAGTATTGTGTTAAAAATGGAGTACATTTACAAAGAACTACTCAGAGCTACTGTACCATAAAGTTTTCTGACTATGTTTAAAGCTTTATTTATTTATTTAAATAAATAAATAATTCCTTATTTATTGCCTTAATTCCTAGCATAATAATATCTGTTTCTGCAGTTACGGACTGTAGCTTTAAATGCCGAGGTATGACTATGTGCATGAATTTATTACATTAACATATTATACATGTATGATGAAAGTATTCTACTGTATGATAATTTTTCTGACACGGTTTGAAGATTTATTTTAATTTATTTATTGCCTTAGTTCCTGCTGTAATAATATCTGTTTCTGTATATAATAACTGTAGCTTTAAATGCTGAGGTTTGAATTCATATGTAAAGCCTCAGGCAGGAGGGTGTACTTACACACCAATATAAACGCGAAACGCTAAATGACCTCAGAGAGAATCCAGTATTACAGCAGTCTGGAGACTGACACACAGAGAGACCAAATTGAAATATACAGGAGAGGTGGGTCAGTGCCTAAGGGCCTATCAGCAGGGATCTAAGAGATCTACGCAGCACATGCTTGTGCTCAGATTCACTCATGTACACATTTGGAGACACGCTCCCTTTCTCTCACACGTGGCCCTGGTGGCAGCAGCACCCTCTGGCTCGTGGGAAATACTGGAGTGAGGGATGAGATGGTGATTAGGGAGAAATAGAGTAATTAAACTGCACGCTTATTTCTGAGTGTGTGATAGTGACAAGCACTCCCACCCCCTCTTTATTCCACTCGTTTATCGCCCCCCTCTGTCCTCTCCTCCTTCCATCCTTCCTACTCTTCTGAGATAGAGGGGGAGGGGAAAAAGAGTGCTAATTTAAATTCACATCCTAAAGATTGCTGCAAATATATCTATATATTTAGTGCTGATGCACCTTATTTCATAATAGGAACGAGGGAAATGGGGAAGAAAGTTTTTTTCCATCCAAGACAGCACTTTTTCTGCCTGAGTCCTCCTGCTGTCCATCAAACTCCACCTTCCTCTTCCTTGCTGCTCTATCAAATACTTCTCCCACAAATCAATTTTACACATGATCAGCCCCCTCCCCTCTGCTCTCGCCTCTCTGCCATAATTAAGTGTTGAAATTTCCATATATATTATATTAATGCAAACATCATTCGCTGGGTAATTCAGCTTGAGCTGGGTAATGGGCAAGTTCAACACCCATTAACCCCTACACAGAGAGGGGCAAAGCTGGTCTCTACTGACCTTCCCCTCTCTCTCTTTCTGTGTCTCTATCTATCTCACTCTTCCCAGGGTATGTTTCTCTATTGCTCTGGCCCTATATATGGTGCCACAATAATTAAAATTTCATTAGATCAGCCTACATGGAGAGAATAAATGAAGATGGGACAAGAAAAGATAATTATATAAATATATATATATATATATATATATAAAACATACACACACAATATATTTATGTACACAATATATAAAATATATACAATATTTTTATATTTTTAATTATATTTTCAATAATTTAAATTAATAAAATATTTAAAATTAATAAATTACATTTGAACCATTTAAAAATGTAAACATTCAAAACAAATGAAAAGGGTTCGGAGAAAAGGATATACAGGAGGAGTGAAAGAGGTATATCTACTACTCTGTCCATTTCCTTTTTTTTTTATCTTACAATTATCAGGGAACAGCAGTCTAACTTGGCTGCTCTCTTCAGATTTAGGGAAGAACAGATTGACATCAGTGTTAAAAAACCTCTCTGGCCCTCAGACAGATGTGAGGGACTGTGTGCAGGTTTGACGTCTAACTATGACCTGGTGTCACAGACAACATCAGTACGAAAGAACAGCTCTGACTGAGAATTTAAATATGCATTTAAGTACTTCATCTTCACTTGGCTTTCGTCCTTCTGTCTCTGTCAAAGCTCCTCTCTCCTCGGCTGCCCGCTTTAGATCTTCAGGCACTGATCTCTGCCTTTTAACCTCTGAAACGAGAGAAAGAGAGATATTAAACGTTGATAGAGTTCATTCTCACCTGGGCACAATCACAAACTCACTATAACTGAATATGAAGACATTTTTCTTTATCAGATGAACCATTCAGACAGATCGGACATCTTCATTAAAGAAATCACAAAGTGTATAGAAACACCTTATACAGCTGTTATTAAACTGTTAGCATTCTTGAGACACTTCAAGATAGTCTTCACATTAAGCCTATTTAACTAGAAAAATAAACCTGACTGCAACAGGCTTATGCATTAAATACATTCATTTAATGATTACTGAACTGTTCAACAATGTAAAATCCTCCATAAACTTTATGCAGTCAGTGACAACGAAAGTAAAGGACCTCACCTGGCCTGGTCTCTACGTATTGGCTGAATGATTTGAGCTGTGTTTTCCTAACTGCAGACTCCTTGTGAAAGACAACGGGACTGCGCAGACGTTCCGTTGCCCTGCGAAGACGCTCTGCATGCAATTCATCAACATTATTCTATAAAAACATAAAAAAAGAGAGAGGGATGGGGGGTGGGTGCAGAAGAGTAAAAGAGCAGTTAACTTAAAAGTAGAGCAGAGTCATTTGAATAAAAGTAGCTTCTGATGCCGGTCGACATTAAAGAAAAGAACAAATTAGACACACATGGCCAAGTAATGTTTAACGATGGAGCGGCGCGCCTGAAGAACGGCCGAGGAAAGGTTCTGCAGCATTTGGTACATCTCCGAGTCCCACATTAACTCACAAGCACAAAGGAAATAAGGCAATTAAGTCTACTTTCAACAAAACCTGAGCCAGAAAATGTATTCAGATTATGCAAATTAAAAGCACTATTGTCTTGGAAGCGAACACGTGTTAGCAGCTTCTCACTGCGGCTTCCAATCACCTCAATATTGAAATGTGTTATTATGTGCTGGGCCCAATAAGCCAAGCAGACTGGAAAGCGAAACGGCAGCGTTCAGAATAACATTTGCAACGTCAATAATAATAGGAAACGTCTAATAAAGTTCGCAATTAGCGAACACGTTCCACTGCTTGAGACTGAGAGGGAGAAACATTGTTAGTGCAGACGCTAACTCACTGGTGTGTGTACGGAAACCGCACAGCTAATAAAGACAAGCGTGTACAGACACACACACACCGCCTCTGGCCTGTTTATTCTTAAATTATAACTTTTGAAAACAAAGCTGCAATTAGCGTGTCCCTAGAGAACAACAAATTTAGCCTGATCTCAGAGATGTTCAGCATCTCTATGTGTGAATATTAATAATTATAGCGGTTTATCCAACTGACCCGACATGTTTAAACGAACAATATCAGCTGTCTAAAGCCCTAATTTGTAGCTCCTCTTCAGCCATCTTGACAGATTGTAACTTAACTTTCAGAGATTCCTACAGGCTGGATGAAACACATACCTGTACGTGGGTCAATGACATATCAAAGCAAGTCCCATTTTATAGTAAGTGGCCTTAACTACTATGTACTTAATTATTGTGTTCATATTGTATTGCAAAACACTTTTGCTGCTATTGAGGTGGGATACGGGTAAGGTTAGGGACAGGTTTGGTGGTATGGGTAGGTTTAAGGGTGGGTTAAGGTGTAAGGAATGGGTCAACAGTGTAATTATAAATGTAATTACATAAATTAATTACAGATTCAATTACATGCAGGTATTTTTTTTTAAAATATATGTAAAACATGTACACAATAAGTGCACTGCATCAAATGATTAATTTAAATGTAAGCACATAGTTAATGCCACTTAATATAAAGTGGGACCTAAAAGCATATATGATAAAGAAACATGTATCAAGATAACTACATGAGTTAACATGAACAAATGAACAATACTTCTACAGCCTTTATTAATATTAATCTCAACATTTTACTGACAGCACTGTGAACTAACATGAACAAACATTTTTAACTAACATTAAGAAAGGTTAATAAATGCTGTAAAAATATATTGCGTATAGTTTTTAGTTAATGTTTGTTTGTTATTTAATGCATTCATATTAACAAACTAGACCTTATAGCAAAGTGCTCTGAAAGTTTTAAAATATATTTTAAGTATCTTTTGTAAATATAATGAATAATTAATTCATAAATATGACTACACCACATTTTACAACATTTAACCCCCCTCCCAAACACACACACACACACACAAATACAATTTGAAGTCAGAAATGAAAAAGCATGCTTCTCATAGAATAGGTCTATTCAAATCATTGTAGGTATACATTTTTTGGGGAAAAAACAATTAGTTGATAGACAGGACAGAGTGGGAGAAATGAGCAATACATCACAACCCACTTAAACATATGTTGGCAATCTGGGGGTGAAAAAGAAAAATGTAATTTCACCTTAAATCCGCCATTATAAGTGGAACGCACTGCAGTTATGACAAAAAAACCAAAGGCGTGAGAGTGTTACATGTTAAAACGACATATTCAACAGCCTGGATCTCTAGAGACAGCTCAACAAAGCCCTTTAACCCCATCTGATTCCTCTCATGTTAAAATCCAAAGAAAACAAACAGGATTCAAACCCAAAGCCCCGCTAGAATCCTCGTTTCCCGAAGGACCCAAGGCCTCCAACCCTCGCTAACCAGCCCTTCCTTGAAACACCTGCCCCCACGGCCCCTCGGTACCCCTGGCTGGGACAGATATCAGGGCTATCCCAACATCACGATCGGCGCTTTTTAATCTGTTATCGTCCCGATCATTATTGTGGTGCTGGGTATTATTTTGGCAGAGGTGTGTGTGTGTTTCTGGGATGCGTGACTAATGTTGCGGTCTGCTGCTCATTGCAGGCGGTTATCATGTGCCACCATGGCAGCAGGCTCACAGTGCATAGAGACAATTGCTAATGAGACACAACCGGGAGCACTGGGGGACTGCAATGTGTGTGCTGGGATGGTGGGGGGCATTCTGTCCCGCACCGTTCTACTACAGCCTCAAGGAGTTGTGGGATGGGAGAATCCTCTGGGGATGGAGCGGTTGATTCAGATTTTGTAAGAGTAAAAAGACGTTACCACAACATCAGGCCTTGAGAGAGAGAGAGAGAGAGAGAGAGAGAATGTAATCCTAATATGTTTGTCTTAGAAAGGCAAGAAGCAAAGGAGGAACAGATTTGATACTCAAACTTGCATACAAGTTGCAATGGAGATGAGGGTTGAAGGTGGGAAAAGAAAAGAGAGAGCAAGAGCTGCTCTTTCTTTAAAACCCCACTAACCACTGGGGCTCAGAGCTGCAGCGCTCGTAACCCTGCTGATCCTCCCCTGGGCTTTGGCCTGTTGTGCAGGCCTGCAGGTCTGCAGCAGGTGCTGGACAGTTTATACAGACAACAAGACTCTTGCCACTTAAAGCCTTTTCATAATGAAGGCGCACTATAAATTACGGTTAAATAATCAACTCATTTATCGTAACTTGGATTGCAGTTGTACTGTTACTTAAAAATAATTGGCAGCTTTTGACAATAGTGTTCTTTTTTTGTTTTTAAATAAGTGTTATACTTTACCATTCAAAAGTTTGGGGTCAGCTAGATTATTATTATAATTTTTATTAATTATTATAGTTTTATATTATAGTTTTTTAAAGAAATTAATTATTTTTCAGCAAGGGTGAATTAAACTGATCAAAAGTTAAAGACATTTATAATATTACAAAATATTTCTATTTCAAATAAACAATGTTCTTTTGAACTTTCCATTCATCAAAAACTCCTGAGAGAAAAAAAAACTATTAGGGTTTAAACTAAAATATTAAAGCAGCACGACTGTTTTCAGCATTGACAATAAGACATATGTTTCTTAAGAACCAAATCAGCAAATTAGAATGATTTCTTCATCATGTGACACTGATGCTGAAAATTCAGCTTTGCCACCACAGGAATCAATTTCATTTTAAAATATATTAAAATGAACAAGTTATTTTAAATTGTAATAACATATAATAATATTACTGTTTTTACTGATTTTTTTTTCATTTTTTCTATCAAATAAATTCAGCCTTAGTAAGAGACTTTACAAAGACATTAATCAAATGTACTGACCCCAAACTTTCAAAAAGAAGTGTATGTGAAAGAAAATGCAGAAAATTAATTATTTGTCATAGCAGTTTTCAATAAAAACTTTTTCTCTCTCAAAAATTGTAATTAAACAAAAAAATTATAAATTATGCTATTATTAGTTAATTATTACCAATAATATAATTGGGTAGATATTATTCTTCTCTGACCCAAATCAATTGCTTTTTGAGCAACAATTTTGCATCACCTTCATCGGGTCTGTAAATCAGTCTCTGGAATCTAACCTATTTGTGGCTAGGCCTTGGGAAATCTCAGCCAATCATTTCACACCTGCTGCAGTGCACTGAATGAGGCCTGTCGACCCAAACAAACACATCACTGCAGTTATTGTGCAAAGACCCTGCTAACATCTGCTCACAGGAAATCCCCTCTGTCAGCAGAGAGAAAGAGAGAGAGGGAGAAAGGGGCGAACAGGTGCAGGAAGGTAGTCACCAGCATCTCTGAACATGCCCTGCAGTCACCACCTGGGGGCTCTGAATACAACAGCCAGATAGGAGGTCATCACACACATGTACATTTAAGCACCAAGCAGTCAGCGGTACACAGGTATGCATGTTCTTACACACACAACGCTGGTATTTAATAAACACGGCAGATCAATCTAATGCATGTCAGCGTCCTGAGCCACACGCTGCTGTCGATACTTTCAAAGCTCTCTTCTCTGTCAGAAAAGGTCAGTTGTGACACGAGGTGATGACTATAATGTCGTTCTGACTCGTTCATGTGTTCTGACTTAACATATATAAACACATGATGTTCCTCAGACGAATACTAAGAGAGCGCGAAGAAAAGAAAAACCAAATCAACCTCTCTTGGCCTTTTACCTCACCCAAGGGAATGATAGATCCAAGCAAATCATTTAATATTGTTAAACGACCATAACATAAGTCAAGTCGAGCTTTATTGTCATTCCGCTACATGTGGGGGCATACAGTGGAACCTCACAGGACCACGGTGCTACATAAAACAGACATACAACAATGAAGTAAAACAGTATAAACCTATACACAACTAACATACTGACAGATTTTGACTATAAATATACTATATATAAATGGTTACCTATACTTAAACTAAAAATACAAACTATACAAATGCTTTACATAAATACTGTACATGTGCAAAGAGAAACATCGTAAGCCAAGCAGCTGGCTGGGGAACAGTGCAAGATGATTTGTAGTGCATGAGCATGTAAACATACATATATTACTGAGACCTTTGTGGGATTATGTACACACAGCAGTGTGTGTGGAAAGTGTCTAGTGCACATAGAGGATAGTGTGTTACTACAGGTGGTTTGTACAGGCTCACTCACCTGTGAGTAGCACACTTCGAATTGCATCATTGTTTGGGGGGTGGGGGGGTGAGATGGTCCATGTTTCAGGAGGCAGGGGTTTGTATGGGGTTTCAGAGGGGGGCGGGGTGATTTGAGTTCAGGGCTCTTCCAGCCTGGGGGAAAAAGCTGTCGAGCAGCCTAGCGGAAGAGCTGGAAGAGACTGTGGGAGGGATGGGTAGGGTCCTTCACGACACGGTTGGCTTTGCTGGAGCATTGTGTAAGGAAAATGTCCAGGATGGAGGGGAGAGGGGCACCGATGTTGTTGTTGTTGAACAGCACCAATGTTGTTATTGATAACAACAACAAATACAAATAAAACTTCCAAATCTCCTTTAGGAATGTTTAGATGGGTATATTTTTGCATTTTATGCAGAAAATGTACTTGGGGCTTTTTTTGTGAGCGTCAAGCTGTTGCTAGAGCTTTACTAAAGTATTCTGGGTGGTTGTTTACAAGTCACAAGTCTCTATGATATTCTGGTCTCTAAATATGGCTTGGGTCCCTACTTCAATGTAGAACTATGGGAGTTCTTGCTTATTCTATCCTAAAATGTAGGTCTTTTAAGCTACAAGCCACACAATTTGAAATAACACTCACGTCTATAGCTGAAACAGTGATTTTTTAATTTTAAAACACAATTAGAGATGGTTAGAGCAGGTGTTTGTAAATGTGGCTACCTGCATGCCGCCTGACTCAGGGCTAAGGGGTGAAGTACTGGATGCCGTCAGCGATGAGGAAGATGATGAAGATGAAGGAGAGCTGCCACCCTGTGGCCGAATCTCTGTGAGCTTCTTGAGCTTCAGGTCCACATGCCTGCTGTTCATCACACCTAAAGAGAGCGAGAGAAAGAAGAGAGGAAGAGTTATATGCAGTAGGCCACTTGTCTCCAAGACACAGATAAGCAGAGGACATGACAATGTTTGCCCTTAAGCAAACCGGCCCTCTCAACCTCATACACACAACACACACACAGGAGAGATAGCAAGATGCTGAGAGCTTGACACACCTGAATGACACTCACATACACTTTTCCTATAGGAATTAAAAGACCTCTACTGAGATTGTAGTTACCAATGCTCCCTTAAATTTTTGTTTGCTGAGCAAATACCACTTCTTTAGGCTGCATCCACAGAAGTATATAACATATAATATACACAACTGTTCAAAAGTATGCTATCTTTACCAAGCCTGTATTTATCTGATAAAAATAAATGTTACAGATTGTAATGTTATAAACGTCTTTACGGTCATATTTCATCAATGTCCTTGCTGTAAAATAAATGTTCTAATCTTTAAAAAAATCTTACTGACCCCAAACTTCTGAAAGGTAGTTTTGATCATATATACATTTATTCATAATAAATGTTTGTATTATTTTATGAATATTTCATTATTTTTGTAAATATTTTTCAGATTGCTAAATGTATTGTTTATAAACCATACATATTAATATAACAATAAATGACGAATAATTTGACATTCATAATAAAAAAAATATTGCATGGCCTTTGTGAGCCTGTGTTTGTGCCACAATGAAGTTTGTACTGCACTGTTTGTGAATTAATCCTCTTGGGAATTAATCAGTGCTGTATATTTCCACACAAGATTTCTCACAGCTTCAGCTGCATACTGAGGAAAAAAAAATCAATGGACACGTGGACAGACTCCACTTTAAACTCCATCCATTAATTTAGCTCTTATTCAAGAAGCTCTAGTTCTCCCCAATCTGTTTCTAGGTCTGACTTCTTACAGTTCTTTTTGACATCAGTGAGGGAATAGTGTCAGATGAGCAGCCAAACATGCTTAGAGGGAACGGTGCTTGTGATTCCTTGAAAGTCATAACATCTCTTTCTCTTTTAATGAACAATGACGTCTAATTTACTTGTTATATGCAAAACTGTCTTTCAAATGTGTTGGTGTCTTTTTTATGTCAGCCTTTGTATATTCCAAGTCTGTCTTTTCTAATAACCTTTCACAAGCAGGTTTAGCCTTGCCCTCTCTCTCTCACTCTTTCTCTCATCTGGGCTAGAGATGAAAGTGAGGTGAGGAAGCTTTTCATGTGGGTCCTGTTCTCGTCTCCCAGCATCCCTCTCCCTCCCTAAAAAAAAAACACCACAGGAGTCATTTATCAGGCCTCAGCACAACCTGGATAAAGGTGCAGGTGTGTGTGCATTGACCAACAGTTTTCCCAAACACAAGAACCACATCCTCAAACTAATTAAAGTGTGCAATGTGACAGGTATCTATATGGTCTTTTGTGTTTGGATCGGTTAGGTTTTTTCCCCGGCAGTCCATTTTTGTTGTTAGAAACAATAACAAAACTTAAAAAGTCCAACTGTACACATAAAATCCTGGGTCCAAACCAGTTTACTGATTGACAGACAAATAATTCTCAGGAGGATGTCCCTTCCTTTCAGGAATAGGTAGTAGAACTAACTAGAGTGGCTGCATTCGAAAAAATGTCTTATAAGCACACAGACAAGCTAAACCTATACTATAAAAAATGGTCCAAGTACTTAACCTATTTGGAAATATGTGAGAAATATGCTGATTGTGACAATGTAAATGTGATGAGCTATAAGAATGAATTTATTTAGTTTTCTCATCATTATATACTGAAGGATGTTTTAATTGTATTTAATTATAGCAAATCTGTGACCTGAGTTACCATCTATTCTGAAAATTGCTTGAGAATCAATAAAACTGTTAATCACTAAAAAAAGGTCCAACTGTGCCATGGAGAAAAGTATAACTCTTTGAGAGCTGAAATGTGCTAAAAAAACTAATTTCATTATGTTGGAGAAAAGGATTCTGTGTGCAATACATAGACCTTTTCACAATAACAGACAAAAACACAAACCAAACAAAGAAACAAACAACGCAGATACTACGCAAAAGTAAACAAAAGAGAAAGAATAATTCAGGTTTCCTCCAGGTATCTCATAAGACTTCCTTACAAAGACAAAAAAACTAATTATTAACAACTTCACATCTCTTTGGCAGATATAATTGTGTTTGTCTTGAGAATATGTTCAAATACTTTTTAATTAAACTAAGGCACAACACATTAAAAACATCAAAAAATAAATAAATAAAATTAATATCAAAATCTCACAGACAGAAATGTAACAGGCACAAACCTCATTTAAGAAACCTCCTTTTTTTCTTAATGATTTATTGAATTAAAAGATAAATTAATTCTAAAAGGTGTTTAAAATAGGAACTAATGTGACAAGAAAGAAATACAAAATTATAGGGCTGCACAATTTAATGAAAAAAATGTAATTGCGATTTTTCTGGATTAAAAAACACGCCTGGTGTGCTTATTTATAGGGATGCACAATTTGGCCAAACTTTTGTGATTATATATTAATACGAAAACAACAACAACAATAATAATTTTTATTCTTATTAAAATCAAACTAAAGAAATACTACTACTGTAATTTCATTGCAATTCCATTATTTCACTGTAAAATTATAGTTCAACTGTAAAATTGCAAAACCAATATTGCTGAGCACTTCATAAGCACTTTGGTTTATATGCACTTCCCATTAAAAGCTTAGGAAGATTTTTGGTCCATATATTCCCAAAACGTTATAAGCAAACCAATGCAGAGATGAGTTGGCATGGAGCGGCATTTACTGTGAACTGAGCCACTCAAAATCACAGACAACACTGCATCCTGAGCAGCTCATGTGTAGAAGAGCACAGTGCAGCATTGCACTATGAAACACACAGTGCATGTATTTGATAATCATATAACACCAATTTTGGTTTGATTTTGATTTTGATTTTGATTAATCATGCAGCCCTACTAAATCAAGGGTCGTAATGGCATGATAAAGGTTAACAAAATAAAAACAATCAAAAACAGACAGAAGTAGTTATACACAGATAAACCACTGCACACTAATGCACAAACTCAGGTATGTGGTTTTGCATGCACACGTTCACACACACGCAGAGGACATGCAGTGTTGGGTTACCCAGAGCGGCCAGGTCACTGGCAGTGTTAGTAAAATCATCCTCCATTAGACATGAAGACGACAGTTCCTCCTCAGGGTTAGTATGAGTGACATCATCAGCATGAGATGATGCCGCCGCCTCAATATCACTCCTGCTCTCCTCATCCTCACCCTCCACACTCATCCCATCCACAATGTCTGCGAGCAAGCAAACAAACAGGGACGCCCAAAAAAGGAGAGAAGAGGAAAGAGACAGAGGAGGTTAGTGAAGCGTTGAGTGTTAGCTCAGTATTCCAGCGGGAAAGGAAACTTTGCATGTAAGTAAAGAGTCAGAAAAGCATTTGTTTAGACCCATTTAGACGTTCAAACAGTATTTCCTTAACAAAAAAGTTTGCTGCCGTCACGTTGGGGTGTGTGTTTGAGCTGAGAGAAATCAGGCAGATGGCTGAGAGTGTCTGGCAGAGAGCTGAGCTTTATGTGTGTGTGTGTTGCATGGCAGATTTGGCCTTGACGGCAAAATCTCCTCCAGAGTTCCTCTTCCGCATCCACAGAACTGAATCCCACAGAGCCCTTGACAATACACACTCAATCCAAACACATCGATCTCATTCAGTTATATGGTAACCAGAGCAGACCGCGCACACACACGTGGCAGTTCGAACTTAAATATGAGACAAAACAAAGAGGAAAAAGGGTTGCACGATATGGGGGGGTGTCTATTTGCAATTTTTCTGATAAATGTAAAAAATATTATGTTATTTAAAATGCAATTAAAAAAAAAACTCCTGGGGTCGGTTGCATAAACAACACCACATTAAGACTGTCTTGAGAACTAGTTTGAGTAACTAGCAGCTAACCAAGTGATTATCAGTCTAACTTCTCTGATCAATCTACATTTTTATGTAACTGACTTAAAAAATTATGACCAGTCTTGCAGAAAAAAATTAGGTGTCTAACTTTCTAGACTAGTCTAAGCAGTTTACGCAACTGGCCACTGGTTTGCTGTGCTTGTTTGTACAGCTGCACAATTTGTCTCAAATTTTGTGTTTATATATCAATATGACTATAAAATAATAATAATAACAATAATAATTGTATGATTATTAATATTACTATTATTATTAAAAATATTCGTAACACTTTATTTTAAGGACCAATTCTCACTATTATCTAGTTGCTTATTAGCATGCATATTACTAGTATACTGGGTGTTTATTAGCACTTATAAACCTACCCTATACCTAAACTTTACAACTACTGTACCTTAATAACTATTAATAAGCAACAAATTAGGAGTTTGTTTAGGGAAACTCTTAGTTAATAGTGAAAATGTATTCCCTAATCTAAAGTGTTACCATAATATTAAACTAAGAAATATTACTATTGTAATATTTCACTGTAAAACAAAAAATAATGTATTTAAGAAAAAGAATGTAATTATTTTATTGTACAGTATGACCGTAAAATTACAACATGAATTTCCTCATTTTCAACTGTTAAAACATTAAGTTATTTTCAGACAAAAACTTTCAGTTGAAAAAAAAACAACTGCATGATATATGACTATTATACAGTGCATATCGTCTATCCCTCTCGTTTTTGTTTTAAAGGTGTCCTATTATGCTTTTTCACTTTTTCAACTTTAGTTAGCCTGTAATGTTGCTGTTTGAGCATAAAAAAGATCTGCAAAGATACAAAGCTCAAAGTCCAACTCAAAATTAGATATTTTACAGAAATATATTTAACAGAAATCACTTTTCAAAAACTACAACGAATGACTCGTTTGGACTACAACGCATATTTTCCGGGATTTGTCATATCACAAATATCGACGAATGGGACGAGATCTGGTCGAGCTGCACTAGAGAAGGCAACGAGTGTTATCATCACTATGTCGGAGACACGCTAGCTTTCCCAGTGCAGACGAAGAGTGGTTACAATCATCCGGGTTTAAATCACGCTCAAATTGATTTGATTTTGACACAATATTTACACTGAAGCTGGCAGGCGGCTATGGTAAGGGGCATGACATTTCCCGACCAGGTGCCGAGTGCTGCCAATCACAACACACACTGGCCTAGCTAACCAATCACAGCACATTTCATATTTCAGAAGCTGGGCTTTCATTTGATACAGGAACTATTCGAGCCGTTCATGCCAGATTGGGGAGAGAGGTGCTGTAATAATGTAAAATATGTGAAAAATAATGTGTTTTTCAAACAACCTAGTTACGAGAGCCTGTTCAAGTACACCCCCAAAACAAAATCAAGACTTTGTAAAAGAGCATAATAGGACCCGCTTTAAATTAAATATGACGTCTAACCTGATTAAGGTCTATATGCACGTTATACAAGTTGTTCATGTACAAAACAGTTGCTCAAGCATAAAACCACAGTGCTGTGCATCACTCTGAAACCCACACTGCATGTATTTATGTAATTAAATCATACCCTTTGCAATTTGAAAATTGCATTTCAGTTTTATTTTGATTACTCGTAGGAAAATGCCACATGATGTCCCTAAAGAAAAACCACAACAACCAGAGAAAAAGAGCAAAAGAAAGAGACGGTATGTTTTTTTTCCCTTTCTCCCTTTTTAAAAATGTTCTTTCATTGATACAGTAACACATACACAGGGCAGCGCTAAGCTAATTAACAGAACATGTGGTAAAAGTTTTGCTGGCGAATGTCTTGCTCTACTCAGCTCGAGCTCTCTCAGAATTAGAGGCGAGTGTTTGTGTGTGTAAATTGGTGGGATTATGCGTTCTGCACGATAGGCCTTGTGCATCAAGCCTATAGCATTTCCCTCCAACCTGATTTTTAATGAGTTCTAAAATTAGCAGAGTTCAACAGCCCGAAAGGCCAAATAGACCGTTTTTTCACTGTCTTTCTTCCTCTCCCTCCCTCTGACCCGTTTTTCCCGTCGCTCAGTCTACACAGGTTTGTCCGTCTCTGTGGGCCACGAGAGGTGTTCTGCAGCGTTTCTGAGCCACGGTAAACGCGTGATTGCAGAGGAGGGACCACTATTTGGTGGACAGGGAGAGGATGAAGAGAAAATGGAGGGCGTCAAAGAGTGCGAGATGAAAGAGATAAAAGGAGAGGAATATTGTGTCTCCCCTTGAGCTGTGAAATGGTACACATGGACATGAGCCGGCACAGAATTAGGCACAGCGGCTAGCCCGCTATGTTAACACCTCACGTATTAAAAAAAACCTTGACGTGCCGCTAACACCCCTCTCGCTCGGCGTGCATGCGCACTTTTAATTATACGCAGCGGCTAGCCACAACGCTAACACCCCTTGGCGTAAACACCTTTAATAACACGCCACAGCTGTCCGCTATGCTAATACCCCACTGTTTCCGCACAGGCCTCCCAGCGGTTAGGGCTACAGTAACGTGTCGTCTCATTGTCCTGTAATGTGAAATAAAAAGGAGAAATGGTGGCTGATGATAATGCGGGACACGGCAGGAAAGCCGAGCTGAAGGAGATGCGGTCTATAGGAGTCCTCCATGGACAATGAGATGCTGATTACCCGGCATGGGTGTGTGTTATAATGACAGTGATTATGATTTGGGCTGTGTGGACTGGTGTGTATGTGTGCGTGTTGGGGCATAGGGCAACGCTGGCTGTCGCAAGAGTTTTCCTGATGTATTTCCGAAGGATTATGTGGGAAGCGACTGCCTGAACAAATGGAAGTGAAGCCCTCTGTGAACACCTCAAATTAGAGTTCAGAGTATGTGGGTGTGTTGGTGTGTTTCTTAATGTAATGCTCCTTTGGGCCCTGAAAGCAGACGTGTTGGTTGCCATTATGAAGTGAGCAACAAAATCGCTTTTTAAGGGCTGAAAGCCACTAATGGACACACACACACACACGCACATACAGCCTGCTCTTAATGGACACACACACACTGAAGCTCATGAACAAATTAAAAATCTCAGAAGCCAAACACTAGTACTTGGCCTTAATGTTCTGAACATTTTCACAATGTTCTTGGGGAGCCTGAAATAGCAATGACAGAAAATATGTGCAGATTCAGCATCTAAATCAGTGTTTGGCATTGACATGCTAAGTTAACAATGCAATACTCTACTTAAGGGTTAGATCACCAAAGAATTTAAATTATGTTTTGTGTTACTGTAAGCTAAAACTATTAAAAATAATTTTATTTAATTGAAATAAAGCTGAAATACAATTAGATAGATATAAATATTGGATTAAAAAAACTAAAAACATTAAGTGAAATAAGTTAAGTTGAAGTATTAAAATTACTAAAACAAAAATAAAACAAAGCTTATATATATATATTTAAAAATAATACAAATGTAAACTAATAAGACAACTAATAAAAAAAAACAGAAAATGTAATACTGAAAATGCTGGTAGCGGATTCTGTATGTAAATAATACTAAAATAATATCCTCATGTTGTTCCAAACTTGTATGACTTTATTTCTTCTGTGGAACACAAAGGAAGATATTTTGAAGAAAGTCTCAGTATATGGACAACAGTTGAAACATTTTTCAAAATATCTTCTTTTGTGCTTTGCGAAAGAAATAGTGTCTCAGGTTTGGAATGACATGAAATTATGAATTTTCATTTTTGGATGAACTATGCTTTTAAGCCTCAAAATGTACATAGCACACACAAACATTGGGAAAATTGTGCACAACAGCCCATGCTTTAAGGCTCTGAATGAATTATAATCAACATTCTCTTGCTTCATACCATCTCCCAACAAGCATGATGCAATGTATTATGGAATTACCTTATTTATGAAGGATGTGAAGCTGATTTTAGACTTCCGCCAAAGCAAGGTATGCACCCTTAAGAGCATGTCTACATAGGCATCTCAGTATGTTTTGGAACAGAGCTTATGTCTGTGGTATTTCAAAGTGAACGCATGTAGATTTGTATGCGCGTTCGCATGCTTATGAGAAAATGTGCATGCATGCATTTATGCATTGTGAGTGTATGTGCATATTCGGCCTATAAAAGCCCCCCTGCACTCACCTCCAGCTGTCTTTGACCTTCCTTTTAAGTTGTTCCCAGCTGCACTACAGGCTATAGAGGTGGAGTCAGTATAGAGAGGCAGTTCAGCCATCTTTACTCCAGATCGAGCCTCCGCTATCAGCTGCCTGGCTCTCTCTCGCAGCTGCCTGCGCCGTTCTTCATCACGCTCCTGACACACACACACATACACACACACACACACAGAAGCAGAGGGAGAGGGGGGTTATTGAACGGGTGCCATCTCAAGTAATTGACAGAAATGCCATTTTCACTCTTCTCTCTCCCATCAGATCAGACTGATAGCAGCTTTTTTAACAGTAAGTTCTTAATGTAATGCTCCTTTGGGCCCTGAAAGCAGACGTGTTGGTTGCCATTATGAAGTGAGCAACAAAATCGCTTTTTAAGGGCTGAAAGCCACTAATGGACACACACACACACACGCACATACAGCCTGCTCTTAATGGACACACACACACTGAAGCTCATGAACAAATTAAAAATCTCAGAAGCCAAACACTAGTACTTGGCCTTAATGTTCTGAACATTTTCACAATGTTCTTGGGGAGCCTGAAATAGCAATGACAGAAAATATGTGCAGATTCAGCATCTAAATCAGTGTTTGGCATTGACATGCTAAGTTAACAATGCAATACTCTACTTAAGGGTTAGATCACCAAAGAATTTAAATTATGTTTTGTGTTACTGTAAGCTAAAACTATTAAAAATAATTTTATTTAATTGAAATAAAGCTGAAATACAATTAGATAGATATAAATATTGGATTAAAAAAACTAAAAACATTAAGTGAAATAAGTTAAGTTGAAGTATTAAAATTACTAAAACAAAAATAAAACAAAGCTTATATATATATATTTAAAAATAATACAAATGTAAACTAATAAGACAACTAATAAAAACAAACTAAAAGTAAAAAAACAGAAAATGTAATACTGAAAATGCTGGTAGCGGATTCTGTATGTAAATAATACTAAAATAATATCCTCATGTTGTTCCAAACTTGTATGACTTTATTTCTTCTGTGGAACACAAAGGAAGATATTTTGAAGAAAGTCTCAGTGTATGGACAACAGTTGAAACATTTTTCAAAATATCTTCTTTTGTGCTTTGCGAAAGAAATAGTGTCTCAGGTTTGGAATGACATGAAATTATGAATTTTCATTTTTGGATGAACTATGCTTTTAAGCCTCAAAATGTACATAGCACACACAAACATTGGGAAAATTGTGCACAACAGCCCATGCTTTAAGGCTCTGAATGAATTATAATCAACATTCTCTTGCTTCATACCATCTCCCAACAAGCATGATGCAATGTATTATGGAATTACCTTATTTATGAAGGATGTGAAGCTGATTTTAGACTTCCGCCAAAGCAAGGTATGCACCCTTAAGAGCATGTCTACATAGGCATCTCAGTATGTTTTGGAACAGAGCTTATGTCTGTGGTATTTCAAAGTGAACGCATGTAGATTTGTATGCGCGTTCGCATGCTTATGAGAAAATGTGCATGCATGCATTTATGCATTGTGAGTGTATGTGCATATTCGGCCTATAAAAGCCCCCCTGCACTCACCTCCAGCTGTCTTTGACCTTCCTTTTAAGTTGTTCCCAGCTGCACTACAGGCTATAGAGGTGGAGTCAGTATAGAGAGGCAGTTCAGCCATCTTTACTCCAGATCGAGCCTCCGCTATCAGCTGCCTGGCTCTCTCTCGCAGCTGCCTGCGCCGTTCTTCATCACGCTCCTGACACACACACACATACACACACACACACACAGAAGCAGAGGGAGAGGGGGGTTATTGAACGGGTGCCATCTCAAGTAATTGACAGAAATGCCATTTTCACTCTTCTCTCTCCCATCAGATCAGACTGATAGCAGCTTTTTTAACAGTAAGGATGGAGGGTCTCTGGCACAGAGGGAGAGAGCGAGAGAGATTCACTGCATGGTTTATTTGTCATTGATTCTGTATAGGTCCAGACATAATAAACCTGAGATATTTGCTGGAGTGTAATTTTTTTTGGCCTGACTATATGTTTAAGAGTGTTTTGTGTGCATCAACAAGAGGTAGAGACAGAAATGTATGCATCAACTACTTAAACATGAATAGACAGATGAGGAAACAGTGACTGGGAAATGTCACTTGATCCAAACTTGAATTACATTTAATTGCAACATCTAATCACTAGACCAAGCACCTGACATGTAAAATATTTTTAATAAAAAATACTGCTAATCAATAACACATTATTGAAATTAGACCTGTAGTTAGTATCTATTATTTTGAGAAACACTGATTCATTGAACTATGTTGGTAATGACAGAATTAGTGACCACAGTTGGGTAACAATGCTTTTGAGAAAATGCATAATACTGGATGGTTATTATAACCTAACAATTTTATGTAATATTCACAAAGTTGTAGTACCACTACCACACATTAGAATTAAGATGGGTCTGCATAACATGATGGGTAGCCTGGCCCCACAGACAGCCACATGAACACACACCCATGCACATATTTTCAAGGTGGTAACAGGTTTCTGGAGCAGAAGAGCAGAGAGTGAATGAGCCCAACTGGTTACAAAAGTGTTAAGTTAATTAACCCCATTTCAACTGTTTCTCTGGACACTGTTTGTCTGAAGCCATTGTTCAGAAGGACAATAAGCAGAGAGATGCAGATGAGGGAATCCCAGGAGCACTTTTCAAGGGTCTAGCCCGGAGGCCTTTGGGTCTCAGGGTAATTTGAACATGCAAGACAAAGCTAAGGCCAGGTTACACCTGAAAACACAGGAGCTCCCCTGCCAACGCTGAATTGGGCACGTTTAGTATGAGTGTGTGTCTGCTATGTTCTCGCAAAATGAATACATCTGCTCTAATTGGAGGATGACTTGGAATAGCCAATGATATGAAAGCGAATAAATTAAGCAATCAACAAAAACAAACAGAACCACATGTTTCTGTGAGCGTGTCTACATCTACCTCTACTGTACAATAATGCATGTTTCGTTTCAGCTGTGAGGCTTTTGCCCTGTGCTCCTTGTACAATTTAATGTAATATAATTGTCATTCTTTCTGCAGCTGAAGTATAAAACGCCAAATGATCTGCTCAACCTTGCAGGTATCACCACACACAACCTTCGACACACTGTTTTACATACAGCAATGCAGGGCTAGGCTAGCCATTAGCACAGAAAATGAGATTCTTTGTGTGTGTGCACCCAAAGGGCAGGATTAGCACCAGGCCCCCAGTGTAAACTGCTTTTAGGCAACTCTGGAAATGTTCTGTAATACTGTAGTCGAGGAAAATTAACAAGAGATGAAGAACAGCAGCAGACAGAGGAAAGGAAAGATGCGTCAATCCACACAGACTGTGCTGGAACATTTAACAGAAGCTTGAATTGGGCAGACAAGACGCTTTATGAAGTTGGAAATGCATGGTATACCTGGAATAAATGCTGATTCACACTAAATGAATGATAACACTGATGGTGAAAAAAGGACAGACATTCGAATGCAGCTCTGTAAGTTTTTCCTTAACTTTACAAAAAATAAATAAATAAACTGTTCACATTGTATTACATTTTCATTCAACTTCAGGCCTGTACTTTCATCATATTTCACAAACAAAAAGTAATTAAATTGCACTGGACTGAAAAAGAGAGTTTTTTGGGGGAAAACTTTACAATAAGGTTTTGGATGCATATTAATTAAAACAATAACATAAAATAGCAATAAGCAATACTTTTAAGACTTACTTAACTAAATTATTGTTAATTTCTACATGAACTCCTATATTTTTTTACAATTTAAATGCATAAATAACATTAAACTAGACTAAAATGCAGTAAAAAAAAAACTATATATTAATTTCTGAAAAATCTTTAATTACTGTTAAAGAAGTAAAAAGCAATCTAACTGATTATTACAATATAACATTACAAAATCAACTATTGTTGAAGAATGTTTTTGTGATTTGTATTAATGTTTTTAAAAAATCATGCCAATAAAGCACTGAAAATCTGAGACACTGAAAGGGACAGTTATGAAAGTGTGAAGTCAAAATGCTTGGATGAAAACAATCACTGAGAGATACAACTGGACTCTCCAAATGAATCGGCTTTGCACACTGTGCAGAATAACCACTGTGGAACGATCCATTTCTACAGCAGCAATGAGGTGTGAAACTGTCTGTCCTTTTATGAAGAGATTTCTTTAATGACTCTCTCTTCAAATGGACTTCAAGTGGCTCTTCTTCAGCTACACTGAAGCTTGACCGTTCAGTCTGGACTCTCCAACTGGGCTGTGCTTGGAGTGAGCAAACGAGGGAGAAAAAGGAAGAGGAAGAGAGGGGAGAGATCAGTGGCCCATCCAACCTCCCAGCTGCAGATTTCCAAAGATAATGAGGGGATCCACAAGAACGAGTGAAGAAAAAGAAAGAAAAACATCAGGGGTGGCAGAAACTATGACAAAGTCATAGTTAAAGGTGGAGAAGAAAGCATGGTGTGTGGGAAGACTTCACTCCATCTTTTGGGAAGTAAAAAGGGAGGGAGAGAGGCGCAAAAGCAGATAATGGAGGGCTGTCGCCCTCATTCTGGACAGGAGATCCAGGGAGAGAGGGGGTGGGCAGCAGAGCTGAGCCCCAGACAGAAGCACTCACAGTGGGCATGGGGTCCGGGTGGCTGCCCGAGTCTGGCTGCTCTTTTGGAGGGGGCTGGAGGGTGGATGGGGGCTGCGAGGATACAGCGAGCCATGGAAGGAGTCGCTCGGCTGGGCACACACACAGGCTCAGGGCCCTGGCGCTAACACAGCCGTGCCAGCCAGCCAGAGACGGTGCCAGCCAGTGAAGCACAAACAGATATATTTGTCATGACACACTGAGTGTGCAGAGAAGGGGAGGGCCGCGCACACACACACACACACACACACACACACACAGCACAAGCAAGCAGTGCAGAAGAGAGGGTTTGGATCTTTAGCCCATCCAAAAGACACACACACAAACGTGTGAACGGATGGAAATCATTAGTAATTTATCAATTCTGGTTCTGATTCCATAAATGATTCTTCTTCATTTTGAGGGAAAATAATGGAATACGTTCGGAAAACAATTCTTTCAATTGTTTTAATTTTAAGTGTTTTATTTTAAATTGATTTAGACAATACAGTATAGATTTTTTATATCAGCCATTTATCTATCGGCCATTAAAAATAATTATTAGCTTCTCTTAAATGTATGTATAATTCTTTATTCTATTTATTTTCTTTATATTTATTTAATTGCTTTATTTTTTTTATAAATAAAAAAATATATATATACAATACAGTATATATAATACAATTACAGATATAAGCCACAATTACATAATCGTTCAAAGCAGCAATTAATCGTCAAAGTCCACTTATGTTATTCTGCATGCTTAAGATGCTTTTTTTCTTTCTACATGTTATCTTAAGGGTTTTTCCATTGTTTTAATTTTAGTTTTAGTCTAACATTATAATACCATGCATATTTTTACCTTTTTATTTAAAGAAGAAACCAACCCGATGTATATTGGACATTTTGAGGCGTAATACTATAGAAAAGCAATACAAGTTTTTCAGTTAGTGTTTTCAGCTTGTTTATTTTCATATAAAAATATGGCATGCAGTTGCTTCAAACAAAGGAGTAAACATCATTCATTTAATCGTAATTAATAATCTCAATTACAATTTCAAAGGAATAATCGACAATTATGATTTTTGTCATAATCGTGCAGCCCTACAATATATACATAAATTCTATTGTAATATAGAAAATCATAGGTGTGTTTGCAGACTTTTCAAACTGCAATGATCCACTTGAAAGTTGATTGCTGACAGAAAATAAGACAATGGCGTGAAAATCAACAAGGCTGTGATGACGTCACCGGTTATAATTAAGAACCGGTTTTTGATTCCCAACCCTACTTGCCTATGAACTCATCCAAACGGTAGACAAATGAAATAACCAAACCCAAATATTCAGCGCGTTTAAAAAAGCAATCAAATATGAACGCAATGTTTGAGACATGTTCAAGAAAATGAAAACACTGCCACGTCTCGGGCTCATCAACCCTCTCTCTCAGTCCTTTAGAAAGTGACCTGTGAAATAAAGAGACTTCCTTGTCCTCTTCACCTCCCTCTCTCTGCAATGTCTATCAAACCCTCCTCTCTTTTATTCTTCCTTCTCTCCCATTTCTGTCCTCTTTAAATGGAAAATACAGATCGTCTATGATCTGTCCCCTGGCTTCGTGGTCTGTAATGAGAAAACTTCACCTTGTGTCCCCGGCCATTCTAAAGGAAGCATTCGGCTGCTCCCGTTCACAAATCCAATTATATGTAGTCGAGAGAGAGAGGGAGAAAGAGAGAGTGCCAGCGTACAGAAGGGGAAGTGTTGGGTGGACGGACAGGGCAGCTTTTCCTCTGTAATGTGGCCTCTGCTTGGTGTTGAGGTGTCAACTTAAAATGCAAGTAGTTGAGCATCAGCTAATCCTACAGCAGCCTGCTTTAGCCTCCAGCCAAACGAGAGCGAGAGAGAGCAAGCGCGAGAGAGAGATGCCACCGTGGCCTTATCGCTGGGCTGCAGATGTGGTTCCTGGATCAATGCGCATACACCACGATCAATGCATTTGATAAAGAATTAAGAAGAAAACTGTACATGCTATCAAAGGCCGTTGTACATGGCATAATTATGTTTCTGCATGTGTGTAGATGATACTGGTGCGGTGCGAGGGCGAACAGATAAATAGAGAGATAGAGATAGATGTCTTGCGGGCTACACAGACCGCCCTTAGCACCCGGCTCACACACAAAAAAAACCCTGTCAAACAGTTACAACCCATTTCGCAGGATGGAAGGATAAAGGCTGTTGGCCAGATTTGTCCTCAGAAAGACATCTGGCATTTAACGTACAAGCATATACACAACTCATGAGGGCATTTGAGATATTCCCATTACACTTAGTGGGCATGAACAAAAATGACAATGTCAAGCTCAAAATTACTACCAAACAAAACACGCTTATTTCAATATACGACTGCAGAGAGCCAGAGGCAAGATGTTACAGAGATGGAGGGAGAGCTGTGTGTCAATATTACTCACACACAAACTGATGAATGTGGGCATTTGGAAAGACAAACCTTTGATGCGAGTGAAAGAGTAGTAGATGAACAGGTTGAGCAGGCACTTTGTGTGTGAGTAGGAAGAAAACTTTGCCCTTTACATGACAACATAATTACCCGGTAGAAAGAGTCATTCATTGCAAGCTGTTCTTTACCGAGTACAAACAACACACATCTGCTTCAGTCAACATGAAAGTCAGGTCGCTTCCGTAATGTGACGCGTTTCCGAGTGAAAGAAGATCATTTGTGAGAAAAAAAGATAAGGCTGATCAGGAATTGGTTGGATTGAGAGATGAGGGGAGGGGGTTGAAAAATAACAGGGCCTGGTGACATCAACTGAAATGTTGTTGAAGAGGACGAGCAATTTATGACATTTCTTACTTTTTTAATGTTCACCAATGAATTGTTCACAATAACAACTGTAACAAGTAATCGACAGATTGCTCCTCCACTAACTTTCTTTTTTTGTTATTCCAAAAACATCTGTCTTCATAAACTGCAATCAGAATATAATAGTTTGCTCTTCCTCTAAAATTACTTAGATTTTTTTTCTGCTGACATCACTTGAAATTAGTAAGAGAAATTAATATTGTGAAATATTGCAACTTCAAATTTACATTTTCTGTTTTAATATATTTTAAAATACAATGGCAAAATTTAATTTTCAGCAGCCATTACTCTAGTCTTCATTGTCACAAGATCCTTCAGAAATACTTCTAATATACCGATTTAGTGCACAAGAAATATTTTTATTATTAATGTTGAAAACAGTTGTGCAGATTTATATTTTGGTGGATTCATTTTTTGATGATTAGAAAGTTCAAAAGAACAGTATTTATTTGCAAAAGAATTTAATGCATCCTTCATGAATTAAAATATTTTATTTCAACTCTTTAATATTAAACAAATGGTTAACCAACTAGTTGTGCACTGTTTTAGCAAACTCTTATTCGCCCTGGCTCCATTCTGATATGTAACGCCCACTTTTCACCATCCAATCAGTTTCCAAATAAACATCAAGCCCAAAAATCAAGAATAAAATTTTCACTACATCAGTGAATATCTAGTTCTGCTCAGAGATATATCAGATTACGGATGTAAAATAGGTTGCGGACAGCAATGCACATTCAATGTATTGTTAACTTGAAAAAGTTTGATCTCTTTCAGTCTTTAGCAAGACTTGGAGCATGACCATTAAAAATGTATTAATGCGACAGAAAATCAACAAGTTATTGAAAAACATTGTATTAATGCTTGTACTTACTTTCTTTAATTAAAGTGTTCAGACAGACACACAAATGCTCTTAGCACTCTCTCTCTCTCTCTCTCTCTCTCTCTCTAAACAAACACTTTTCAGTCCGACTGAAATAACTGGATTAAACAATTGCAATTTCATATCAAAATGAACTTAAATGTTATGCTTTTATCCTTCATATTTTATTCATAGGAGACCAACTTATGAATGAGGTTAAAAACTGGAGGGCGGTAGAAAAGAGAGAGAGAAAGGAATGAGGCAGAGGAAGAGAAGAAAGGAGATGTTGCTGTGGTGGATAGAGAGAGAGACAGAAAAAGAAAGAGACAAGGGGGGGAAAAAAGAGGTGACAGCCCCACTGAGAAATGACTGTGTGTGCGTAATGCCGGAGAGAGCAGTGGCTTGATCACAACTCATGAAGAGATTGGAGGGGCGTCTCTCTCTCTCTCTCTTGCCGTCTAACAGTTTCTCTGTTCCAACCAACCGCTTTGATCTCCACACACACAGCCCTTCAACTACCTTCTATCCATTCTGTTTCATTAGACGAGAATCCACCGGAAAAAGAAAGGTTTCCAAACTAAAAAGACAATCGGAATGCAGCGCGAGAGAGCCTGTATAGTCACGTCAGCATGTTAAAATGCATATGGAAGGCGCAGCCACGGTTCCTTTGAAAGTCTGAGGGAATCGTTTGAGGGCGTCAGACCCAAAGAACAGAGAACAGGAGGACGACTGTGGCCTAATTGGCCCAATTAACTCAGAGTCTCTGGTGCTTGCTGGGACAATTGGTCTTCCCCGGGCCTTCCCACTGACTCTCACGCATCAGAGGCGGGCCGACGCTAACGACTATGGACTACAGAGAGAAAGGGAGAGAGAGAGAGATCACTGCAGTACGTGGTGTGTTAGTACTGACAACAGATTTACATAGAAAAAGCAACATATTTGATTACACGTTTGATGTCGCAGTTAAACGAGGCTGAAAAACGAGCGTGATGGAGGCAGCGGTTTGCCTCAAAACACACACGCACAAGCGCACAGGGAGGCCGCCACGAGTTCAAAGGTTTGCTCCGTCTCTCTCTGAGAGGGCTCTGAAAAGTCACCGCACTGTCACACAGAGAGGACGGAGAAGAGAGTCAGGAGGGTGAAGCAGGGCCTCGTCGGTAAAAATCAAACGCAGTCCAATTAAACTAATCATAACGAGCCAGTGAACACGAGGAAGCTCACCTGGAATCTTTTCCCTCCCCTTCTCCTGCTCTCTCTCTCGCCGTACCCTCCATAATTACCCTGGCCAAAGCGCTGTGAAATTACTGCACTGATCAACTAATGCTTGAGAAAATCTGAAGAAACGCACTGTCCCCTTTTTCTGCCTCCCTCCCTCCCTTTTTATGATTTAAAGGACTACATAAATAAAAATTATTTCCCCTCACTATCGCTCCCTCTCCCCCGCTTTCTCTTTATCGAGGACTGAAAAAGAGGAAAAAGAAACAAGAGGGGAGATTCTCTTCACTTTATTTTAAAGGTCTTGTCTATGAAAGAGTAAAATTAAGTGGGGGAGACATGTTATGGGTTCAGTATAAATTAAGCTGTATAAATAGCAACTATGGCATAATGTAACTGCCACAAAATGCATTTTGATTCAAGCATCAGTTTATAAATCCATAGTGTAACACAGAACCAGGCAGTAAAAATTGCAACAAAACAAGCCTGGTGTAACAGAAACACTTTAAAATGTAAAATTACACCAGATTATTCAACGGTTTGACATGACGACATAATTCCGCTAATCCAGAAAGCATGGTGCAAACCAGTGTTGTTATTGTTAACTAAAACTATTAAAATAATTTTTCATTAATTGAAATAAAGCTAAAATAAACTAAAATATAAAAGCTGGATAAAGTTTTAAATTAAAGTACTAAAATTACTAAAACCAAATAGAAATACTTACAAAAATTAAACCACACAATTATAAAAAAAATTAAAATAAAAAAAAACGAATTACATATATAT
>NW_015505233.1:5776348-5795299 GCF_001515645.1 Sinocyclocheilus grahami | reverse complement strand
CAAAATGCTAAAAAAAAAAAAAAAACTACAATGCAGAAATGTTACCAAAATAACAATCCACCCACAGGAATAACAAGAAGTTCGACCACATAGAAAAGTATGTTCGCTTCAAGAAAGATGGTGTATGTGACTTTACAATTGAAAATGAAATTATGCATGTGCTTTTATTTAAAAATAATAAAAATACATAAATGATTCACATTGCATCTTTTAAAATTTCTGGAATCACTCTGTAAGTGTGTTACTAGCCTAATATTTGCCTTTGTTAAAAAATGAGGATGAGATTTAATTATTTTGCTGTAGTCAACACTATGCCACAAATGTTGTCAATAGCACTTAACTTAAACCTGGAACATTCATTTAAGAGTGTATGTGTATACTAGCATGAAGGGGGTGTTGTGCCGCTGTGCTTTTTCTAATTGTTCATTAATTAGCGATTTGCTCTCACCAGGGGGTGAACAACATGAGAGCGACTCAGAGGTTTGGTTCTAATGGATTGTGAATGCCACCTACCCATAGTACAATGACCACTACTAAACAATTTATACCGTTATCCTACTATCAAAGGCCTAAACACACACATATACACAGAGTTAGCAAAGAGTAGGAGAGCAGGAGACAGAAAGTGAAGCGGAGAGAAAGAGAGAGGGTGGCAAAGATCAAAGCAAGAGAGCCAATGCAGCACAATGCATGCGAGGGGTGGGTTCAATGATGGGCCCGTTGAAACACACCACTGCCCGAGGACAATGACTGGCCCGCTGGCCATCCTACACACTCTCACACACAATCAAATCTGTATGCTAACTGCTAACAATATTGTACACACATGGAGAAGCAGTGCTTCATTTAAAAGACCCCTTTTTGACAAACATTTATCCTGTTGAAAGTTGGGGCTGGATATTGAAGGGCTAGTTGCATCAAGGCTGCATTTATTCAATTAAAATCACAGTAAATACCTTAATATCAAGCTGAATACGAACTGTAAGACGATTCAAATCTTCCCTGTTTTTCTATATATCATCTAAATGACAGAATCATTTAGCCCCTGCTAGTAAAAAATAAAATAAAAAATTGGCACACAGTATTTTGGCCCATGTTAAGTGTGCAACTGAAAAGCTCACTACACCCCAATGACTTCACTCTCTCTCATCCATCCTCACTTTCACCCCTCCATCTCTATCTCCACTTTGAAAGAATGGAGCAAGTCTTAATTTAATTAAAATATTCCCTCTGCATGCTAAAGCGTAAAGTCTCTTCTTAGTGAAGGAGCTTCATGCAGAGGCCAGTGATAAGATAACAGGGCCTACTAATCAAAACAAGACATCAACTAATCTAATCTAAATCACTAACAATTACCAGTGTGCCAAGCCACGCTCCCTTTTGATCAATGTTTTCTATTAAAAAGTGAAAATTCAATATTCCGGCACACTAATGCACTGAAGCCTCATTAGCACATCGTCCTTGGGATGGAGGCGTTGCAAACGCACACACAGACGCTAATTTGTGGTTAATTTACGGGACGAGGACCATCTCCCCTTCATCAGAGTGCAGAGGACTTTTGCAGGCGAGAGACTATGAGAAAATAAAATATTTTTCTTTAATTTATGGCAGCATCACACTGAGGTGCCTTCTTGTTCCTGTTCTTTGCTTTCTTACGCATTTCATTCAAGGGCATCTCATTTCCTTTTAAAATTCATACAGCAAAACGTCTGAATAAATTCGCCACATGCCAGATATTTCATCATGTCCTGAAAACCCCTCCCCCGTGGTTCTGTATGTTTATGCCACTGCGTTTCACACTATTCTTCCTCTAAAACAGGATGTCAGGAGAACTGAAATGTTATTAGGATATGGCCTGAGCTTTTCGACATTAAGTGTCAGCCATCCTGCAGTACTGAGCTCAGTAGAGCATGTTTATTTAGCGCTTGATGTTCTCTGACTGGTCACTTCCTACATCACTACCTGGAGTCCTTGAGTAACCCTTAAAGACTTGTCCTGTGTGAAATGAGAGACTCTAGCATGCAGGCTCTTGGCTACAGAATAATATTACTCTCCATTACTTCCTGTCTGATGGGACAAAGGAGCATCCTGAGACGAGTTGGGAATAGTGTTAAGAACTTATGTGTGTATACGCACTTATAAATATGTATATGGAAGAGCTTGTCACAATAATTATTATATTTGAAAAAAAAAAACTGTGGGAAAATCCACAATTGAAACATACAAAAATACTGAAAGGTTAACAGGAGGGTTTGAGTTTTAGTCATAACTATAATTACCTGTATATACACTATCATTCAAAAGTTTAAATTAATTATTCTAATCAGCAGAGACACATTAAATTGATCAAAAGTGCAAGTAAAGACTTTTATAATGATCTTTAAATGCTGTTTTTATTATCTTCCTATTCCTATCCATTTATTTCCATTCCTGGTGGAATGACCTACCCAACTCAATTCGAGCAGAGGAGTCCTTAGCCATCTACAAGAAATAGCTAAAAACACATATCCTCTATCTTTATTTGACCTTCTAACTCTAGCACTCTCTATTCTAATTCTATTTTATCTATTTGTTGACTTGACCCTCTAAAACTTGCACTCTCTATTCGTTTTCTAACTGCTTGTTTTCTTTAAAAGAAAAAGGCCTTTAACACTAGCTTTCTCCATTCTTTAAAAAAACCTTGCTAGTGTACGTGTACTGCATGCTAAGCGAGACTTGTTATAGCACTTGCATATTATTGCTCTTTTGTTGGTTTTGATTGCTTCTATTGTCATCATTTGTAAGTCGCTTTGGATAAAAGCGTCTGCTAAATGACTAAATGTAAATATATTTAACATTAATGTATTAACTACTGAGAAATGCATGTATTTATTAATCATTGATAACATTAGTTAATAAAAATGCAGCTGTTCATTAATTCATGTTCGCTCAGGTCAAATAAATAATATTAACAGATACTGTACAACTTTTGATTTTAATAAATTGAACACTAGCTAAGATTGATAAATGCTTTACAAGTATTTGTCATTGTTAGTTCATATTATTTAATGTAATTAACCCTCTGGGGTCTGAGGGTGTTTTGGGCCCTGGAGAAGTTTTGACATGTCCTGACATTTGTGCTTTTTTCAGTTGCTAATAAACCGCGTTGGTTTCATATGGATTACTTTATCACAGAATATTTGCTTTCGATAAGACTTGCTTAGTTTAAAAGTAGACATGTCAAGCTTTCTATAGATATATCTCTCATGTCTCTTTGTTGAGTATTTGCTGAGTTACAGTTCATTTTAATGACGCGTCTCTAAATAAAGATCACGCAGACCACGGAGGCAGACAGCGCGTCGCGTTTGTTTTCTTTATTTTATAAATGCACAAAGTTCTGTTGTTATTATGTGTGCATACAAATAAAAGTAGACCCTTTACAGATTCGATTGATGTATTGCTCTTATCTGTAAGATCAAAACTGAAAGTGTAATTTAAGTTCTTTTCGGTGTTATCAGGAGAAGATGCCTCAAAACGCGTATCCGCGTTAATCGACTTCAGAGGGTTAATGATAACAAATGGAATCTTTTTGTAAAGTATTGCCAAGAAATGTTTTTTGAGCACCAAATAATTTGATTGAAGTAATGGCTGTCGATGTTGACAACTAAGCAAAAGTGTCTATGTGTGTGTGTGAACTCACATCAATAATCTGTGGAGTTTGTGTAGGTGACTGTGCATTAGTGGTGCTTTTGTTTCCAGCCTTCATGGCAGCATCTCTACGGGCCTGTTCCAATAGCAGCCTGGCCCTCTCCTTCAGCTCCTCTTGACGAGACAGGACCTTCTGCAATCCACAGAAACAGGTTTCATTAAATTTTGAGTGTAACAAAGTTTTACTTTGTATAACCACTTTGCATAAGCATGATCTGTTTCACCTTCTCTTCACTGGTGTTAGACACTGGGGCGGGTATGACTTCCTGAAAAAACATGGAAAAAAACATAACATAAGAACAAATCTATGTATGCCCTATCACCCTATATGTTGTGAGAGTCAGATTAGCATCTCTTCCTAACACTATCAAGCTTTGCGCTCTCATTACGGGCTCCAGCAGGCAGCTGATTGGCTGATTGGCATGGCTGTGATTCTGACAGCTGAGAGGAGACGTTTGGTCCTGATCACTGTTAACATCACGGGTGAGAACGGGTGTAAAACAAAAAAAAATTAAGGTGGTGCCAAGTAACTGTCGCCATGGTAACACACCTCTCATGTCACAGCTGATGCCTTGATGACATGTCAAAACAAAATCAGGACAAATCTAAGCCGGGAAGTAATTCAGTGGAAGAAATGACAGTGATACATGGTGAGAGTGTGATAAAAGTTGGTTGTGCTGCAATACCTGCAAGTGTGTGTGAGTGTGTGAGTGTGTGTGTGTGTGTGTGTGTATGCTGTATAGATGAGGAGAGGCTCTCATGCGGAACACGCTATAACCCGTGTCAGTATTAAAGCTGCAGGCGGGACGGCCCAAACATAATGACATGCCACTCCGAGTGACACGCGGCTGCTGTCTGTGCCGATCAGGCGTCTCACAAAATGGCAAAAATATCAAACATGTAAAAAGCTTCAAACTGTTTTATGTGCTTTGATTTTATATGGCAGCTTTTCCCCTTTAAGCTGTAACTGCTGTTCTGTTGGGAGTGTTCAGGGGATTATTCATTTAACATGCATGTATATCTACTTGAGTTTGTTAACTCAAATTGTGTTTCTGTGTATTTATGTTTGCTTGCTTGTTTTGGACCATTAGTCCTGTGCGGTTTGGTCATTTTGAATGCTCAACAGGATTCTCATACTTTTTGACCAATAAATTTCCATAATGTTTCCATGACTTTTCCAGTTGTTTGTGACCTTTAAATAATTTTTACATGACACACACAAAGTGTCATTTTTAATCAATTAAACACTTTGGTATGGAGTATAAATATGGTAGAAATTATTTCCATGACTTTCCTAGGAAATTTTGAAATTCCTTGATATTTCCAGATTATCCAGAATCTTGGGAAGGAGGGTTGTGTGTGACATTAAAAACTGATGATTCCAACTCAACTCTTGAATTTTAATTGAAATTAAATTAATGGGATTTTTAATCCGGGAAAAAAAAAAATGTTGAAAAAAGGCTCAGAAGTTTTAAGGTTTACTGACCTTAGGGAGAAATAAAGATTTCATAGAATGACATAAAGAATAATATATAGAATCGCAGATTGATAGAAAGAATGACAGAACAGTAGAATGATAAAATAGATATAATGATAGAATGACAGAACGATAAATACAATGATATAATGACAGAACAACAAAACAACAGTACGACGGACGGACAGATAGATAGAACATTAGATAGAATGAGAGTCAGACAGATATAACAATATACAAAAAGATAAAATGAACAAACAACAGACAGAAGGTTTATAGACCTTGGGAAGAGTAAGACAGACAGAAGCACAAAAAGAATGACAAAGAAAGTGACAGACAGACAGACAGACAAATAGACAGATAGATAGATAGTTTTGTGTGTGTGTTGACATTTACCTGTGTGAGTTTAGCAGGTGTGTGTGTGTGGTTGGTCTGGGCACTGCTGTCAGATTCAGAGTGGCGCAAACTCGCTCTCTTCTTCTTGATAAGATCAGTGTCTCTGTTATACGTGAAGCCCAGTTTGTGTGTGTTCGTTAGAGAAGACCTGGTCTGCCACGTGGGTGACCCAGATTCAATTTGTCTTTCACCAGGCCGTGGGGTCTCGTGCTGCTCCCTGGAGTCTCTGGTGTCAGCAGCGGTCAACCCACCTGATTGCCCTCTCTCCTTTTCTCTCTCCAGCCTGTGAGACAGATCACCCATGTCCAGTGTATCGGCTTTGAGGAGTTTTTTCTGTTCTGCAGCGGGAGGTTGGCTGGTGGAGGTCTCCAGGTTGGTTCTGGTGCTTTGGGCGGATCGTGGGTGAGGTTCAGTGATCGTTGTAGCTACTGGAGAGTCACGGTCTGCTGTAGTCGCCCGTAAAGATGGAGCTACATCTTTTAGAACTTTCCCTGGGGAGGTGGATAGAGAACCACATCCCCCAACTGTCATGACTGACTTAACTTCCTGCTCTTCTTTAACACCATGCCCACCATTGGTTGCTGCGGCACCCTGATTGTTGGGCTCTTGGTGAACGTCATTAAGTTCTGCGTAGAACTTGTCTTGGTCGATAGAACTGTTTGTATCCGTTTCAAAGTCTCCAACTTTGTATGTGCTACGACTGCTGTTGGCTTCGATCTGCACAACATTGAGTTCCTCTCCGCTGAAATGTGCCCGGATCTGATACAGGTACGTCATCACTGTCAGCTTATCCGGGATCGCCAGTAGAACCATGTCAGACGGTTCCAGAAGCCGAGAGATTCCCAGACTGGCGAAGCCATCATATGCCTGCATACACAAAAAACAGATGATGTTTAAAATAAAGCATAGAAAATAAAGGGCGGTATAAAATAAAACAGTACATAAAACAAGAACTGGTGTACAAAAAAGAAGGACTGATTGAAGGAAAAAAATTTACTGATTTCATTTCAGTTGTGTCAATCCTTCGCAGAACCATTAACACTGTTGCTGAAGGGTAAATAGCTGAATATAGGGTGCAAAATGTACTTTATTTTTCTAAACTAAACTAAACTATACTATAATTAATCTGTCAACCAAATGCATCAAAATTCATCAAAACTAAAATAAGTCTGGGTCAGACAATAATTCTTCAAAATAAATAAATAATAAATGATAAATAAATGAATAAACAATAGAATATGTGATAGAACATGACAGAATGATTGACAGACAGAAAACAGATGAGATAAATAGAGATCTTCAAAATAAAAATTTTAAAATGTAATTAAATTCTATCAAATTAAAAGTAAATAAATAAAAAATCTGGGTTAGTCTATAGGGCTTTATAAAATGTTTTAATTAAAATAAATTAATATTTTTAATTTCAAAACTTTTTCAAAAAAAAAAAAAAAGACCTTTATAGATTTATCAAAACCAATTTATACTCGTATTTGGAGTATAGTGTGTGTTAATTAAGGCGGAAAGGGTGGGTTTTGTAGGGTGTCAGAGGAAAGGTAAAGGTGAAATAAATATGAGGTGGGATGGGTAGTGTATTCGTTGAAAGCTAAAGAGGAAATGGTAGCATGAAGGTGAAAGGGACAGACAGGGTGGAGGGTGAAGGCTGAAAATGAATGGTAGGGTGTAGGGTGAAAAGGTAAACTAAAGGGTGGGATGGAAGGCCAAGCTATAGGATGAAGGGAAAAGGGGAATGCCAGGGTAAAGGGTAAAAGGGAAGAAGAGGGTGTGTAGGGTGATGGGAGGGAGAGGCAGTTAGGGTGTAGGGTGCATGCAGGAATTAGATTTTGGATAAGACAAGCTGGGATCAGTAGGATGCGGCAGGCGGTGACAGCTAATGTCAAGGATGGTTCTCCATGATAAGAGAGCACGATACCAAGAAACACTAAACTAATCCTGCCTCAGTCTTATCGCATACATCTCCCACTCGCCCTCCTTCCATCTCTCACACTTTCTCTCTCTCTTTCTCCCCCTTTCCGTCACTCTCTCTCTCTCTCTCTCGGCAGTGAGTATAATTGCACTGATTTGTCCGGTTGAGGAGAACAGGCGGGTGTAGGGTGAAAAGGTAAACTAAAGGGTGGGATGGAAGGCCAAGCTATAGGATGAAGGGAAAAGGGGAATGCCAGGGTAAAGGGTAAAAGGGAAGAAGAGGGTGTGTAGGGTGATGGGAGGGAGAGGCAGTTAGGGTGTAGGGTGCATGCAGGAATTAGATTTTGGATAAGACAAGCTGGGATCAGTAGGATGCGGCAGGCGGTGACAGCTAATGTCAAGGATGGTTCTCCATGATAAGAGAGCACGATACCAAGAAACACTAAACTAATCCTGCCTCAGTCTTATCGCATACATCTCCCACTCGCCCTCCTTCCATCTCTCACACTTTCTCTCTCTCTTTCTCCCCCTTTCCGTCACTCTCTCTCTCTCTCGGTAGTGAGTATAATTGCACTGATTTGTCCGGTTGAGGAGAACAGGCAGATAATCAAACAGCCAAACTCAATCCCTGATCAGGAGATAGAGGCAGAGAGACAGAAACGGAAGGAAGAAGTGAAAGTAAACTGGCTGGCATTATCGCTGTAATCCACCGAACGAATGAAAGAAAAGTTACTTTCTCTTTCTTTAAAGAATTTGAGAACACAACAGTATAAAGAAAAGCCTACAAATTAGCCTTCTGTCTCGCCCCCGATTCGATTTATCAGAGCCGCTATCAGAGCCAAGCTGATGGCCGAGAGAATTTCACCCTATTGACGAGTGTTGACTATTGTCTCAACCTCTGTCGCTTACCCATCTACTGACTTTATCAGGTTTGTCCCCTTTATTGGTGTGAGTGAGTGAGAGAAAGCAAGAGAAAGGGAGGGGAGGGATAATCAAAGGTAAGCCGATTCTCAATTTACAATTAATCACATCTTTCTTTCTCTCGTGCCTTCTCTTTTTCATGTTTGCTGGAGGCTAACAATAGCAATGGTGATGTAGACCTTTGCAGAGCGAGGGAAATGTAAGGTACAGACAGCTGAATAGAAAAAAAGAGGAACGAATACGAGTGGGAAAACAAAAAAGTTTGCATGTATGTGTTGTTTGGGTATTAACTCTAAAGAAAAAGTGTGTAATTGGTGGAATGAAAGAAACTAAAGTGTCTGATGGAGATTCTTAAACTACATTCACACTGCAGCCGAATGTGGCACAGATCTAAATACTTTTTCACATGTGAAAAAAAAAACAGTTTTTGACAGGACAGTATTTTTTACTTTTTTTGGTAAAAAAAAAAACAAAAAAAAAAACTTTTTAGACGCTTAGCAAGGCGACGTTTTTTGGATTGTAAATCCAGTAAAAAAACAAACAAAGAAAAACTATGAATTATTATTACAATTTAAAATAATGTGCTTTCAATTTTAATTTTTAAAAAAAACGTAATTTATTCCTTTTTTACATTTATTTTTGGCGTTTTTGCCTTTATTAGGACAGGACAGTCACTTAAGACAGGAAGCAAAGTGGGAGGGGGGAGGGTGGGGTGGGGGTGAGCAGGATTGAGAAAGGTCCATGAGCCGGGACTCGAACTCGGGACACCCGAAAGGGATATTTTGACGAATGTCAAAAAGAAGTAGTTAAAAAGAATAGCATTTATTTGAAACAGAGACATTATAAACATCCTTACTGCCAACTTTGATCAATTTAATACATCTTCACTGAATAAAAGCATTAATTTATTTAAAAAGGAAAAAGGAAAAAACGTACCTAACCCAAACTTTTGATTTGTTGTGTATAAAACATATAATAATAATAAAGTATAAGGAAAAAATATGATGAATAAAAATGATAAAAATGTAAGTTATTACATTATAATTATTATTTTCTATTAAATTACATATATTATAAAGAGTGTATGTATCAATGTCTAATACATAGAGCATCAAGCTGCCTGGGAGAGGGGAAAAGGGTAAACAAGAAAGGTGTCTCTCAGTCTTATTGCTCTAGTCTTCAAAACAGCAAATCATACTTGAATAAAATAAATACACCATGTAAACAGCAGTTTGTGTGACCAAACAAGGCACTCAGATGATACAAGCCCAAAAACATGCTTCTGATGTACTACAAAAGCCATTTATTCAACTAACAGAAGTGTTCTGTTTGCTCTCTATATGTATAAATGATGCAGCAGCACTAATAACCCGTGTGAACTGTGCAATTGTGTTTAAGACTTTCCCTCCCTGCTCCGGTCGGTCAGCCCCTCCCCCGTGCTAAACGGACAATGAAAAGCATTTTGTTTTGTGAATGACATCGCTGAATGATTGGCAGGTATCCATCGCTGTCAGTCACAAACACAGCCAGAGGGGCTTTTCCCCCCTGTCCGCACATTTATCGAGGAACACAGGAACACATACACGCACGCGCACATGTGCGCGCACAGATCAGATATCATGGGAAATTACTGCTAGTCTCTCTCTAGACACACACAGAGAAAATAATTCCTTTCACTGCCTGTATGACCAAACCGTCCTCTCCTCTCCCCTCTGCTATTGATTGCTCTTATCTGTCATATTTCAATGGAGATTATTGCAATCACGACTGGGCCAGAGAGGGTCGCGCTGATTCTATCACATGGAAATGAATGCAGTTTATATAAATGTGTGTGTTTGGGGCTGTATAGAGAGTGCTCTTAACCTCGTCAGCTTGGGATAGTCATTTATCGTTGAAAGAGAGCGAGAGGACATACTCTTCGCCGTGTCGAAGAGAGAAAAACTGCGTATATGATAGTCCCAGAACGAGAGAGAGCAGGAAATGAACTCAGGAATCGACTGCAGGTATTGAGTGTAGGGATAAAGTGATGACAGATGAAAGGAATGGAGGGAAAGGAGAGAGAGAGGAGCACATTAAATACACCTAATAAAGTCTAAATGGAGTTAATCTGAGGGCTAAAATAAGAGTTAATCTGCAGCACTTCCAGATTACAGTGATCGTTCAATGGAGTGGAATTACAGAGGAATTAATTTTTATACATCCACAAAACTAAATACATTCCAAACAAATCCAGGAAGCAACTCTTCAGCAAATATACATTTGCTTAGTATCGTGCACTGCTGTGCATTGTGTGTGCGTGTTTTGAGAGAGAGAGGAAGAGAGATGCTTGGAGTAATCCTTGTTGGCACAGCCACCTGGCGGTTTATTTAAACAGGTATTTGAGAGCTGACAGCAATATCCACACCTTCCTCGCTCTCTCTCAAAGCTCATTCGTTGTGCATATCCCACTGAAAATTCCTGAATGGATGGAACAAAGTATAATGTAAAACAATAATGAGAGAAAGAGGGAAGAAAGAGACTAAAAGAAAGTGAAAGAAAAAAAGAAGAATGGGAGGTGTGCAAAGCAACAGATTATATATTAATTATTATATATTTAAAGGTTCCATCCCGCTTGTGAAGAACTAAATTTTATATATGTGAATATTATATTAATATATATGAATTTTAATATATATTTTAAAATGTAATTTATTCCTGTGATGGCAAAGCTAAATTTTTAGCCGCTATTAACTCCAGTTTTCAGCGTCACATGATCCTTCAGAAATCATTCTAATATGCCGATTGGGTGCAGATCAACTGTGTCCATTAAAAACTATTGCTAAAAAAAAGAAAAAAGGAATAATAATAACAATAACAATATTTCAAAAGTCTATACGGGCTTGGGTCGGGGTGTAGTGATGATTATAATCTATAACTCCTTAACTAAAAACAAACAGCAGAACTTAAAGGAATAGTTGACCCAAAAATTTAAATTCTGTCATTAATTACTCACCCTCATGTGGTTCCAAACCAGTAAGACCTTTGTTCATCTTCGGAGCACAAATTAAGATATTTTTGATGCATTCCGACAGCTCTCTGACCGCAAGGAAAACAAAAATAACTACTTTATTCAACAATTCATCTCCTCCGCATCACCCTATAGTGCCAGTTTGGAGAGTATCACATACGTTAAAGGGGTCATATGATGCGATTACAATTTTTCCTTTCTCTTTGAAGTGTTACAAGCTCTTGGTACATAAACAAGATCTGCAAAGTTGCAAAGACTAAAGTCTCAAATCCAAAGAGATATTCTTTATAAAAGTTAAGAGTCAACCACGCCCCCCTAAAACGGCTTGTTCTAACACGCCCCCACATGTCTACGTCACGATGTGGGAAGATTTGCATAACACCACCCAAATGTTCACGCAAAGAAAGAAGCCATAACTTTTATTCTCGCTGCAGTATTGTTGCTACCGCCATGTCGTGGAGACGCTGTGTTTCGTTGTGAAAGCGAAACTACTTTGTTTGGCCTTCCAAAAGAAGACGATGTCTGCTTCGTCATGCCTAGAGCTGATTCGTGCTGGTCGCTGAGGAAATACATCAACTTCGCGGTGTGGATCGCCGGATCGGCTTTCACTGTGGATGAAGCGGAGTCCAGCCCGGGGTCGTCACATGTGGTTGCCGCAAGCCCGCCGGCCGCTGCTCACTCAAGCCCGGCACGATGCAACGCGTAAAAAGACAGTACAAGTCATTATAATCCGTAATTATGTCCCCACTGGATGCAACAAATGCCTCGTTTATAATGGGTTTTAATGTTTTTGTCTCGTCACTCCGGCTGGACAGGGAATCACAGAATGGTAAGGGGCGTAAAATTTCCGTCACATGCTTGAGATATTCGGCCAATCACTACGCACTGGATAGCTGGCCAATCAGAGCACACCTCGCTTTTGAGACCGATGAGCTTTGTAAAAATCTGAAGTTTCAGAAAGGCGGGGCATAGAGGAGAAACAATAATGTACAGCATGTGGAAAATAATGTGTTTTTTGAACCTTAAACTGCATAAACATTTTATTACACCAAATACACAAAATAATGTTCTTTTTAGCAACATCATATGACCCCTTTAACAACGTATGCTGTTCTGTGTCAGCATTTTTTCTTTGCGCACAAAAAGTATTCTCGTAGCTTCGTAAAATTACGGTTGAACCACTGATGTCACGTGGATTATTTTAATGATCACCTTGCTATGTTTATGAGCCTTGATCGTGTAAGGATCCTTGCTGTCTATGGGAGGGTCAGAGAGCTCTGAATGCATCAAAAATATCTTACAATTTGTGTTTCGAAGATGAACGAAGGTCTTACAGGTTTGGAACGACATGAGGGTGAGCAATTAACGACAATTTTCATTTTAGGGTGAACTATCCCTTTAATAGGTCTTCACAAGGATGTTTACAAATTTGTGTGTGTTTTTTGTTTGGACCTCCTTAGTCCTGCATTTTCTTCTAAGTGTGTGATTAACATCCCTTGATTTCTCTTTTTTCTTTTTTTTTTTTTCTTTTTTTTTTTTTTAAGATGTCCCTTTTTGTTTTAAGATGGCGCCGCGTATGGCTGCCGTGGTGTGGAACGCTCCCATTCTATTACTGTTTTTGTTGGTTTGTTCTGTGTTTAGTCATTCTCTTACTATCAGTTTTACCAGAGACGAACTACTGGACATAAGGCAACACACACCAGACAATTTTTTCTGTTTTTTGATTATTCAGACGCTTTGTTGGATGTTTTGGTCAGAGGGGCAGCGGTCCTAGTCAAACGCGCGTTTAGAGGGAAAAGAGGGAAATGCGCCGGCGTGCTGGTTAAGCTCCGCGAATGCGGCTTCCGAACTGTGCTCCCTAGTATATATCTCGTGAATCTTCATTCCCTTCCTAACAAAACGGATGAACTTCTTCTCCTCACCTGCACAAACAAGGACATTTCAAAATCTGCTGCATTGTGCTTCACTGAAACCTGGCTGAGTGAAGCCATTCTGGACAACGTGCGTCATCTACCGGTCTACCAGCTGTTCAGAGCAGATCGCATTGCGGAGTTAACGGGGAAAATGAGAGGTGGTGGACTATGTTTTTACATAAATGAAGGTTGGTGCTCAGATGTAACAACTCTGAAGAAGATGTGCTCTCCTAATTTAGAGGCACTCTTCATAAACTGTAAACCGTTCTATTCTCCCCGGGAGTTTTTCTCTTTCATTCTCGTGAATGTGTACGTGCCTCCAGATGCGTGCGTGAGTGCCGCAATGCAACAGCTGGCCGAACAAATAACTAAAATGACTAAAACGGTAACAAAGCAAATCTCTCCTGGACATAAGGCAACACACACCAGACAATTTTTTCCGTTTTTTGATTATTCAGACGCTTTGTTGGATGTTTTGGTCAGAGGGGCAGCGGTCCTAGTCAAACGCGCGTTTAGAGGGAAAAGAGGGAAATGCGCCGGCGTGCTGGTTAAGCTCCGCGAATGCGGCTTCCGAACTGTGCTCCCTAGTATATATCTCGTGAATCTTCATTCCCTTCCTAACAAAACGGATGAACTTCTTCTCCTCACCTGCACAAACAAGGACATTTCAAAATCTGCTGCATTGTGCTTCACTGAAACCTGGCTGAGTGAAGCCATTCTGGACAACGTGCGTCATCTACCGGTCTACCAGCTGTTCAGAGCAGATCGCATTGCGGAGTTAACGGGGAAAATGAGAGGTGGTGGACTATGTTTTTACATAAATGAAGGTTGGTGCTCAGATGTAACAACTCTGAAGAAGATGTGCTCTCCTAATTTAGAGGCACTCTTCATAAACTGTAAACCGTTCTATTCTCCCCGGGAGTTTTTCTCTTTCATTCTCGTGAATGTGTACGTGCCTCCAGATGCGTGCGTGAGTGCCGCAATGCAACAGCTGGCCGAACAAATAACTAAAATGACTAAAACGGTAACAAAGCAAATCTCTCCTGTGAACTACCAAAATACAGAGAGCGCGTTACATGTCCCACCAGAGACAGTAATATATTGGATCACTGTTACACAACAATTAAGGATGCATATCACTCTGTTCCACGGGCAGCTTTGGGACTCTCTGATCACTGTTTGGTTCATCTTACACCGACCTACAGGCAGAAACTGAAATCAGCTAAACCTGTATTAAGGACTGTTAAAAGATGGACTAATGAAGCAGAGCGGGATTTACATGCCCGTTTCGACCTCACTGATTGCAGTGTTTTTGAAGCTGCTGACACCGATCTGGATGTGCTCACGGAGACTGTAACTTCATATATCAGTTTCTGTGAGGATATGTGCATCCCCACCAGGACATTCTTATCATTCAATAATGATAAACCGTGGTTTACAGGGAAACTCAAAAAGCTTTGTCACGCCAAAGAGGATGCTTACAGAAGTGGGGATAAAATCTTGTATAACCAGGCCAGGAACAGACTAACAAAGGAGATCAGTAGCTAAAAAGAACTACTCTGAAAAGTTGAGAAAAAAGTTTTCAGCCAACAACCGGTGTCAGTATGGACCGGTCTGAAAAACATCACCTTGTACAAGACACCACCCCCACAGTCTGTGGAGAATCAACAACTGGCTGACGATCGGAATGTGTTTTACTGTTGATTTGAAAAGGCCAGACTGACACCCAGCACCCGCTCTGATCTGCACTTCACACATTCACCTACCCCCTCGCAACCCCCCTCCCTTCCTCCCCCACCATTCAACCTGTGCTTAAGGTCTGTGAAGAGGATGTGAACCAGGTCTTCAGGAAGCAGAAATCTAAGAAAGCTTCAGGCCCAGATGGTGTTTCCCCTGCCAAAAAGGAATAATAATAACAATAACAATATTTCAAAAGTCTATACGGGCTTGGGTCGGGGTGTAGTGATGATTATAATCTATAACTCCTTAACTAAAAACAAACAGCAGAACTTAAAGGAATAGTTGACCCAAAAATTTAAATTCTGTCATTAATTACTCACCCTCATGTGGTTCCAAACCAGTAAGACCTTTGTTCATCTTCGGAGCACAAATTAAGATATTTTTGATGCATTCCGACAGCTCTCTGACCGCAAGGAAAACAAAAATAACTACTTTATTCAACAATTCATCTCCTCCGCATCACCCTATAGTGCCAGTTTGGAGAGTATCACATACGTTAAAGGGGTCATATGATGCGATTACAATTTTTCCTTTCTCTTTGAAGTGTTACAAGCTCTTGGTACATAAACAAGATCTGCAAAGTTGCAAAGACTAAAGTCTCAAATCCAAAGAGATATTCTTTATAAAAGTTAAGAGTCAACCACGCCCCCCTAAAACGGCTTGTTCTAACACGCCCCCACATGTCTACGTCACGATGTGGGAAGATTTGCATAACACCACCCAAATGTTCACGCAAAGAAAGAAGCCATAACTTTTATTCTCGCTGCAGTATTGTTGCTACCGCCATGTCGTGGAGACGCTGTGTTTCGTTGTGAAAGCGAAACTACTTTGTTTGGCCTTCCAAAAGAAGACGATGTCTGCTTCGTCATGCCTAGAGCTGATTCGTGCTGGTCGCTGAGGAAATACATCAACTTCGCGGTGTGGATCGCCGGATCGGCTTTCACTGTGGATGAAGCGGAGTCCAGCCCGGGGTCGTCACATGTGGTTGCCGCAAGCCCGCCGGCCGCTGCTCACTCAAGCCCGGCACGATGCAACGCGTAAAAAGACAGTACAAGTCATTATAATCCGTAATTATGTCCCCACTGGATGCAACAAATGCCTCGTTTATAATGGGTTTTAATGTTTTTGTCTCGTCACTCCGGCTGGACAGGGAATCACAGAATGGTAAGGGGCGTAAAATTTCCGTCACATGCTTGAGATATTCGGCCAATCACTACGCACTGGATAGCTGGCCAATCAGAGCACACCTCGCTTTTGAGACCGATGAGCTTTGTAAAAATCTGAAGTTTCAGAAAGGCGGGGCATAGAGGAGAAACAATAATGTACAGCATGTGGAAAATAATGTGTTTTTTGAACCTTAAACTGCATAAACATTTTATTACACCAAATACACAAAATAATGTTCTTTTTAGCAACATCATATGACCCCTTTAACAACGTATGCTGTTCTGTGTCAGCATTTTTTCTTTGCGCACAAAAAGTATTCTCGTAGCTTCGTAAAATTACGGTTGAACCACTGATGTCACGTGGATTATTTTAATGATCACCTTGCTATGTTTATGAGCCTTGATCGTGTAAGGATCCTTGCTGTCTATGGGAGGGTCAGAGAGCTCTGAATGCATCAAAAATATCTTACAATTTGTGTTTCGAAGATGAACGAAGGTCTTACAGGTTTGGAACGACATGAGGGTGAGCAATTAACGACAATTTTCATTTTAGGGTGAACTATCCCTTTAATAGGTCTTCACAAGGATGTTTACAAATTTGTGTGTGTTTTTTGTTTGGACCTCCTTAGTCCTGCATTTTCTTCTAAGTGTGTGATTAACATCCCTTGATTTCTCTTTTTTCTTTTTTTTTTTTTCTTTTTTTTTTTTTTAAGATGTCCCTTTTTGTTTTAAGATGGCGCCGCGTATGGCTGCCGTGGTGTGGAACGCTCCCATTCTATTACTGTTTTTGTTGGTTTGTTCTGTGTTTAGTCATTCTCTTACTATCAGTTTTACCAGAGACGAACTACTGGACATAAGGCAACACACACCAGACAATTTTTTCCGTTTTTTGATTATTCAGACGCTTTGTTGGATGTTTTGGTCAGAGGGGCAGCGGTCCTAGTCAAACGCGCGTTTAGAGGGAAAAGAGGGAAATGCGCCGGCGTGCTGGTTAAGCTCCGCGAATGCGGCTTCCGAACTGTGCTCCCTAGTATATATCTCGTGAATCTTCATTCCCTTCCTAACAAAACGGATGAACTTCTTCTCCTCACCTGCACAAACAAGGACATTTCAAAATCTGCTGCATTGTGCTTCACTGAAACCTGGCTGAGTGAAGCCATTCTGGACAACGTGCGTCATCTACCGGTCTACCAGCTGTTCAGAGCAGATCGCATTGCGGAGTTAACGGGGAAAATGAGAGGTGGTGGACTATGTTTTTACATAAATGAAGGTTGGTGCTCAGATGTAACAACTCTGAAGAAGATGTGCTCTCCTAATTTAGAGGCACTCTTCATAAACTGTAAACCGTTCTATTCTCCCCGGGAGTTTTTCTCTTTCATTCTCGTGAATGTGTACGTGCCTCCAGATGCGTGCGTGAGTGCCGCAATGCAACAGCTGGCCGAACAAATAACTAAAATGACTAAAACGGTAACAAAGCAAATCTCTCCTGTGAACTACCAAAATACAGAGAGCGCGTTACATGTCCCACCAGAGACAGTAATATATTGGATCACTGTTACACAACAATTAAGGATGCATATCACTCTGTTCCACGGGCAGCTTTGGGACTCTCTGATCACTGTTTGGTTCATCTTACACCGACCTACAGGCAGAAACTGAAATCAGCTAAACCTGTATTAAGGACTGTTAAAAGATGGACTAATGAAGCAGAGCGGGATTTACATGCCCGTTTCGACCTCACTGATTGCAGTGTTTTTGAAGCTGCTGACACCGATCTGGATGTGCTCACGGAGACTGTAACTTCATATATCAGTTTCTGTGAGGATATGTGCATCCCCACCAGGACATTCTTATCATTCAATAATGATAAACCGTGGTTTACAGGGAAACTCAAAAAGCTTTGTCACGCCAAAGAGGATGCTTACAGAAGTGGGGATAAAATCTTGTATAACCAGGCCAGGAACAGACTAACAAAGGAGATCAGTAGCTAAAAAGAACTACTCTGAAAAGTTGAGAAAAAAGTTTTCAGCCAACAACCGGTGTCAGTATGGACCGGTCTGAAAAACATCACCTTGTACAAGACACCACCCCCACAGTCTGTGGAGAATCAACAACTGGCTGACGATCGGAATGTGTTTTACTGTTGATTTGAAAAGGCCAGACTGACACCCAGCACCCGCTCTGATCTGCACTTCACACATTCACCTATCCCCCCTGCAACCCCCCTCCCTCTCTCCCCCACCATTCAACCTGCGCTTAAGGTCTGTGTAGAGGATGTGAACAGGGTCTTCAGGAAGCAGAAATCTAAGAAAGCTTCAGGCCCAGACGGTGTTTCACCTGCCGGTCTTAAAATCTGTGCTGACCAACTGGCCCCCGTCTTCACACAGATCTTCAACAGATCTCTGGAGCTGTGTGAAGTTCCCTGCTGCTTCAAATGCTCCACCATCATTCTGGTCCCCAAAAAAACCCAAATCACTGGACTTAATGACTCCAGACCTGGCGCTCTCAAGTCTGTGGTCATGAAGTCATTTGAGCGACTGGTCCTGGCCTACCTGAAGGACATCACTGGACCCTTGCTGGATCCTCTCCAGTTTGCCAACAGAACAAACAGGTCTGTGGATGATGCAGTCAACATGGGACTGCATTACATCCTGCAACACCTCGACAGACCTGGGAATTACGCAAGGATCCTATTTGTGGACTTCAGTTCAGCCTTCAATA
>NW_015505233.1:5758671-5776305 GCF_001515645.1 Sinocyclocheilus grahami | reverse complement strand
CACAGTCTGTGGAGAATCAACAACTGGCTGACGATCGGAATGTGTTTTACTGTTGATTTGAAAAGGCCAGACTGACACCCAGCACCCGCTCTGATCTGCACTTCACACATTCACCTATCCCCCCTGCAACCCCCCTCCCTCTCTCCCCCACCATTCAACCTGCGCTTAAGGTCTGTGTAGAGGATGTGAACAGGGTCTTCAGGAAGCAGAAATCTAAGAAAGCTTCAGGCCCAGACGGTGTTTCACCTGCCGGTCTTAAAATCTGTGCTGACCAACTGGCCCCCGTCTTCACACAGATCTTCAACAGATCTCTGGAGCTGTGTGAAGTTCCCTGCTGCTTCAAATGCTCCACCATCATTCTGGTCCCCAAAAAAACCCAAATCACTGGACTTAATGACTCCAGACCTGGCGCTCTCAAGTCTGTGGTCATGAAGTCATTTGAGCGACTGGTCCTGGCCTACCTGAAGGACATCACTGGACCCTTGCTGGATCCTCTTCAGTTTGCCAACAGAGCAAACAGGTCTGTGGATGGCGCAGTCAACATGGGACTGCATTACATCCTGTAACACCTTGACAAAACTGGGAATTACGCAAGGATCTTATTTGTAGACTTCAGTTTGGCCTTCAATACCATCATGCCTGACCTTCTCTCAGACAAACTGACCCAGCGCTCCGTGCCCACCTCCATCTGTCAGTGGATCACCAGCTTCCTGACAGACAGGCAGTAGCTAGTGAGGCTGGGCAAACTCACATCCAGGACTATCACAATCAGCACTGGAGCTCCTCAGGGATGTGTTCTCTCCCCACTGCTCTTCTCCCTGTATACAAATGACTGCACTTCAAAAGACCCCTCTGTCAAACTCCTGAAGTTTGCGGATGACACTACAGTCATCGGCCTCATCAAGGACAGAGACGAGTCTGCTTACAGACAGGAAGTTGAGCAGCTGGCTGGCTGGTGCAATCTTAACAACCTGGAACTAAACACTCAAAACTGTGGAGATGATAGTGGACTTCAGGAGGAACCCCCCTGCACTCTCCCCACTGACCATCATGAACAGCACTGTGACTGCAGTGGAGTCATTAAGGTTCCTGGGCACCACCTTCTCTCATGACCTGAAGTGGGACAGTCACATTGACTCTATTGTGAAAAAGGCCCAGCAGAGGCTGTATTTCCTCCGCCAGCTGAGGCAGTTCAAACTGCCACAGGAGCTGCTGAAACAGTTCTACTTGGCCATCATTGAGTCTGTCCTGTGTTCATCTATAACTGTTTGGTTTGGTTCAGCTACCAAAACAGACATCAGAAGACTACAACGGACAGTCAGGACTGCTGAGATGATTATTGGTGCCCCTTTACCCAAACTCCAAGGACTTTACATCTCCAGAGGGAGGAAAAGGGCTAACAAAATCACTCTGGACCCCTCACACCCAGCCCATTCTCTTTGAACTGTTGCCCTCTGGCTGGCACTACAGAGCACTGAGCACCAAAACAGCCAGACACAAGAACAGTTTTTCCCCCAGGCCATATTCCAACTGAACAACACATAACACATCTGCACATCTGTAAATAACTCATTAAACCTTAATCTGTAAATAGCACATATGCACATTCACAGTTCTGTCTATGGACTTTTTACTTTTTCTGTATATTTTTATTACTATTGTTATTTATAATTTATTATCTATTCTCTCATGTTATGTATGTCTGAACTTTGTTTGTATTTTCTGTACCGGAAGCTCCTAACACCAAGACAAATTCCTTGTGTGTGTGAACACACTTGGCAATAAAGCTCTTACTGCCTCTGATTCTCTCTTTCCTGCTCTCTCTGTAGAGAAGCCTGTAAAGTTTATCTATAGCATGTTTATGAATTATGATGCTATCTTATGACTCCCAGGTGACTTACTCCATCCACACAAACACACACACTCTTTCCATCAGTGTCGGCAGGGGGAATCGCATTCGGAAAGTGGCAATTAGAGAACGCTGGGTGGGAGTGAATCAGAGTTATAACAAAATAAATCACCTATGAGGAGGATTACTGATGCACAAACAAACCAAGAGTGGAAGAGAGTGTATAGCATTTACCTTTTTGTTGTTTTCTTTAATATCTTGAGGATTGAGAGCCTTGTAGTCACTAGGAGGGAGGAAAGAACAGCGAGTGAGAGAGAGTTAGCTTTAAATATGCGTCTCATGTAATGGCTGTAACATGCAATTTCACAGCTCTGCAATCAACACAACTAATATAGTGTGTGTGAGTGCAAGCAAAATTAGACACGCATACACTTTTACTCAACCACTCAGCACATTAAACGTTTCGTCTCTCCATAACCCTACCCACTGTGTGCCTGGGGTCTTTTCTCTTCAGCAGGGGAAACAGTAATGGGCTACTCTAAAAATGGACAAGTGAGAATAAAAGTTACGCCTTCTTTCTTTGTGTGAACATTTGGGCGGCGTTACACATAGTGAGGTAGATATGTGCGGGTGTGTTCGAATGAGCCATTTTAGGTAGACTCTAAACTTTTATAAAGAATATCTCTTTGGATTTGAGACTTTAGTCTTTGCAAATTTACAGATCTTCTTTATGCACCAAGAGCTTGTAACACTCCAAAGAGAAAGGAAAAAATGAAATCGCATCATATGACCCCTTTAACTGCATATTCAGCTGGTAATACTGTATTTTATTCAATGGAATTTGTGAGAAAAGTGGAAAAAACGAAAAGTATATTGCAATAATATTAGTTAATATTTCTGCCTGCATTCTTGCTTACATCAACAGAAAAATCATAATAGGAATAAATTTACTTTTTTTGGAACAATGGTCATTGATCAATCATACAAAATAAGACAATTCATGAAGCAAACAGCAGGATGTCTCTTATCTTGTGTGAAAATGTTGTCTTGATACATGTTAAATCATTGCAAATGTTTCGTAAATATATCAAAGATAATAAATCAGTCAATATCTTCCTTAAATAGATGGCGGCCAGATTCCTGGTACTTTAGCGTATGCTAAACCCAGAGGGTGGTTGGCCGTGGCGCTGTCAGCACTGTGATGAATCTGCTGTAAGTGTAGTAATTAAGGAGGATTTGAGTCATTCCTGATGAGACCAGACAGAGAAATGTTCAGAAATAAGACAGAGGGATTAAAAACTCTCCATCAGAAATCATATTAGACCCCCCCACACAAAGTGAGATTCTCACAGAGGGGGAGAGAGAGGTGAATTAAGTGAGTTGTGTATACATAGAGTTTAGGGCTGTCGCTATTAATTATATAGAGTTAATAAGCCATCTGATGATTATTTTGATCAAAGGCAACAGCTGAAAATGGCTTAACAATAAAACGAACAATCAATAATAAATAAACTGTGAATCTCCAGTGTCATAAGGCTAATTCAAAAAATTATTATTTAACTGACTTGTAATTTATTTATTTTTTTGGTCACTGCGATTGAGAGATCACATAAGCAGAGTGATTTTTTTAATGCTACTGCATGTCAAAGTGAATTTTCCACATGGCAGGTAAAAGTAGTTTTATGTCAAAGGAAATTTACCCAAGATTAAAAAATATATTATTCATTTAATTGGCAGGGTATAAAACCATTTAATTGAAATTATTTCACCATGTGAAACATAAAAAAACGATATGACAATTTTCATTTTTGGGTGAGCTATCACTTTAACGTGGGGTAAGATGTGTCCGCACCCATGTGCTTAACATGGGTACCGCTGACTGAACCACCTCCAGAAACACTTCCTGTGTGTTAAGGCTTATGTATAAATGTGTATTTTCATAATTGTGCATGGCTTACATTAAGTCGGGTCTGAAGTGGTGTAACAGGGCACAGAATGCCAGTCCATTCCTCCAGGAAGTGGTGAAGTTGGTGATTTTGACGCCTCTGTAGTTTTTTGTGACCTCACGGCACCAGGCCAACAGGGACTGACTTGCATTCGGCCTCCCACCAAGAACAGGACTAGGAATTGGACTGGGCTGTAGGAAAGGAGAAAGAGAGGAAAGGGTGTAGAAAAGAGAGATGAATATGTACTATTGACATTCAAATTATTTACAAAATTAATGACATGTCAGCTTTGACTTGGAAATGAACAGACATCTGGATCAACACATCTCAGTCTATTTATCAATCAAAATATTATTAGAAATAATGTTCTAAAATGTATTACATATATTAAAATAATTAAACAAGAATGAAAGAAACTTATTTTTATTTTCATTATACACAAAAGGAATGTGTAGCATAATGCATGCAGAAAAGAGAAACGAATTAGAGAAACACAACTAATAATTATACAGAAACATGAACTGTACACCAAATTACACACAGCTCATATAGCTCAAGCTTTTACCATTTTTCAAACACACTAATTTTCTCTATCCCACACACACATACTCTTATTGTCCCTCTTTTCTTCAAAAGTCCTTAAATTCTAATCAAGAACATCAGATTCAACCCATCTCTCTCCAATTAGCTTTGTAAGCTCAGCTTTGTTAAAAGTCGCCTCTGTTGAAACCCTCTTTCTAATTTGAACAAACACACGCACACACAAAAATGTACACAAAAGACTTCCATGTTCGTTCTAATGAGAGCTTTGGTCTGTAAGGAGTGTATGACCATGGATAATGTAAACACATGATTAATAAAGACCAGCCTTTGAAGCTGTATCAGTCTGGATTAAGAGTCCAACTAAACGGAGGAACGAGAATTCTAATCCCACAAATCCATGAACACAAAGCAGCAGAACCCCTTCGCACCAGGAGTCTGGCCACTTTCGGACATAATCCCGTTAAAAACGGAGCCGCCGCGTTACGGATATGGTATCGCTCAGAATTCATATTCTGTGGTGCATGCGCTCGCATTTTTCCCCTCACAATAACTTTTTAATAACGATAATCAAATAGCCTGAGACAAAACTTGCAGCTATCTGATGAATGCAGCCCTGATAGATTCCACATCTAAATACAAATCTAACATGTTATAAAAGAGTGCTCATCCTGCAGAAATACATTATCATAGGACAGGTATCTGTATGGATCTGTGTGTGCAAAGGAAGAGAGACGCTGCCTTTCCCCTGATAAGAGTGCTATACATCAGCTGGCCAACATTTCACGCATGTATGGCAGCTTAACAACGCCCCCTTTTGGACAGAATCTGCTATGGCAGGAGGATTCAAGGACGCAAAAAAAAAAAATGCTTGTGAGGGACCCAGAGCAGACTTATGTAAATCACAGACCAAAACTCAAAAACTAGAAAACGAACAATGATATTATAAAGGGAAGCGTGACATCCTAAAGGTGTGGTTTGAGTAGATTGGCTAGACGCCAAAGCTGTAACTTCCTTTAAAGGGGCCATTTGATGCTATTTTAAAGATCATTATTAATCGCGAGCTTCAGCTTTCAAAGTAAATATCAAGACAGTTAATAATGTCGTTAGTTTTACCATCAGTTCAAGCCCCGAAAGGGCAACAGAGTCGCGTGACAGACACAGTGATGATGCAGTACACAAGCCGCGGTTAAGACAGCTGACGTGCTATGATTTCTGACAGGCAGTTCACTCTCCTGTGATGTGACCCTGTTCCTCACACACACACACACACACACACGACGCGTTACTCTGCGCTCCGCAAAACTCCGCATTTGAACAGTCAATAGCAAATACTTAAACTAATAACAAAACATACTTACAGTCGCTGATTCAGAAGTGCCAGATTGTCATAGCAAAGTCGGAATTGACCCTTTTTTTTTTTTTTTTTAGAAATAGCCTTTGTGCACAGCCAGCCTTGCACTCTTCTAGGTTCAAAAAACTGTCGCCCATAAAATGCGGTGCACAGATTCGAACATCTGGGTTGTGCTGTTCTGTTGTAAATAAATCTTAACCAATGATTCCTAATTGCATCTACTCTCGTAAGGCCAAATAAAATGCTTTTGCTTTCGCACTGAAACACACAGCGTCTCCCTGACATGGCTGCATCAACACTACTGCTGTTCCTGAAACCACGCCTGCTTTCTTTGCGTGCACATTTGGGCGGCATTATGCTAATATTTCCACATAGTGACGTAGATATGTGGGGGCGTGTTAGAACGAGCCGTTTTAGGTAGGCGTGGTTGACTCTTAACTTTTATAAAGAATATCTCTTTGGATTTGAGACTTTAGTCTTTGCAACTTTACAGATCTTCTTTATGCACCAAGAGCTTGTAACACTCCAAAGAGAAAGGAAAACTTGAAATCGCATCATATGACCCCTTTAAATTCTTCGAATGCTTGCCTCTTAGATTATCATCATTAAATGCGAAGATCCGAACGAATGCCACTGAGGGCAAGTGTGTTATTTGTGCGTTTATACGTCTGTCTGCACAATCTGAAAGGTTAAGGTTGTCTTGAGCAGGAGGGAAAAGTCAAGTGAGGGGCCCTTGGGGCTCCGAGAGCCTTTCTGCTCTAGAGACAGAAATGCACACACACAAACAGACTAATAACAATGATCAAGATGTTGCCACAACAGTAAACACCCAACAATGAAGGACAATAGTTGAATAATGTTATGAAATGTATTTTTAGTCATGTACATTCACATTTAATGTAGAACATCTCATTTTGTTTCATTCTTCTTTTGTTCCTTTTCTGTTAAGTGACCTTGAACTAGAATTCAAGTGTCTTGCTTTAATAATTTAATTATAAAAAAGCCTGTTCCCCTTATTAAAGGGTCTCATATTCAATTCAAGATCAACTACAGTGATTCACCCAGAGCAGAAATTAAGTGTGATGAACTAAACGGCCTACACAAGTATTCCCTGCGTAAACTCACATGCTACATGGGGGTGGGGAAGAACACGTTAAGCTCCACACGAATACAAACCCGCAACCACTTTTCCATGTCACTTTTCCAGCATGCATGATAAGAGAGCTGCAAGTTCCTGAGGCAGTTTTTGCTCCTTTTAAGAGATGTTTGAAGTAGCTGTCTAATTTCAGCTCAATAATTACCTGGGATTACCGGCCAGGTGCTATTAAAGCAATTAGAAGACAACAGCCGTTTAGGAGCACTCGGCTCTTTAGACTAACTGTACCCTGTGGCAGCTTTGTGGCAGGAGGAAAACAGTAACACTGACACACCAAGACACGTTTTAACTCCCAGGAACCATGGCCGTTATTTAATTCATCCTCCACCTCTGTAAGGTGGGTTGATTCTATCTATTTTATTGCCAATGACTGAAATGACCCATTAAAAACACTGAATCTCACTGTTCAATTTGCTAAAATACCACATGCATTCAAGTATTCACTGAAAACTACTGAACTGTTCCCCTGTAAACTGTGATGTTCAAATATATAATATAATATATAATATGACTCAAATCCTCCTGTTCTATTCAGATATACTGAACTGATGCATTGCAAACGCAAACTGATAAAAATATAAACAAATGACTCAATGTAAATTTATTAAACTGAAATGTTTCAGATATAAAGAGCTGAAAGGTTTCAAAAACATTTTTAAATATAAACTTCAAAACTGTTCTCTTTTAAACCATGTTGTGCAAATATAAACTACTTAATATATAAACTGAAATGTTCTTTTTACAAATCAACAGCTGAACTTTACTATTGTAAACTATACTGTTTGTATATTAATTACTGAATTAAAGCTGCAGTCCGTAAGTTTTGCCTCTTTGTCGTCATCTCTGTTTGAAAACCTGCAATTGCAGCTGTGCACGGAATTATCTTCCTTGTGTGGGTTGTGCGGCGGCACGGCTCCAGCGCGGATGAATCTAATGTTTTGAGGAGTATGTGTGTGTGGCAGTCAGCCACAGCACAGGTGTGGATATTGTACTTTGCAGATTCTAGCCTAAGTCTTGGAATATATGACTCAAATAAGCATTTTCACCGGATATTGTCATCTGAACAAGTAAGTAACAAGTCTGCCACGTTTGTTCTGACCAACTGTGGAAAAAAGCATTTCAATAAATCGCTCTACCAATGGTGATTTAATCTAAATTAGCTCATATCACATCAAACCGTGCAAATTATTATTATTTTTATACTTTATTCTCAAATTGTTAATGTTAACAACATCAGCATTGCGTGACTATGAGTATAGTGTGTATAAGCGAGTAGATTTCAATCTCTGTACAGTCTAATATCTAATTGTCATACCACTCGAATTTCATACTAAGGAATTATTTTAATCCAAAAAGCAAATTATGCTCCCTTCGAACTGGTAGTCTTTATAATACAAATCTTGTGTAATCCCAGGCTATCTGTAATCAGAAGCACATTTAAAACTGGAATATAATTTAATTTCATTCACATGTGTTTCATAAACACATAATCCTTTCCGGATTACAATCCGCCATCAAAATGATACATATAATTATTCTGGCTGTTGTGAGAAAAGGCTATAAACGATCGGCCACCTGCAGCATCCTCACATGCGATAGCCTACTAGCCGGGACAACTTCTTTATGTTTACAGACGTGACGTAATGACGCAGCAGCATGCTCGAACTTTCCACGAAAACCTACCCGTACCACTCAAATTAGAAAACATTATTATAAGCTTACCGTTGTGAATCAGGCTAAAATAAGGCGATAGTTTCGAACACTGGCTGGTTATGTACTTGCTCAAATATTGATTTCAGATCATTTTTAACCAAAAAAAGTTACGGACTGCAGTTTTAAGTAAACTAAATTGTTGTTTAAACAAAGTCGGTTGTAAACGGTTTAAAAAACTGCTTGTTTTTTTTAATGTAAACATTTTAACTGTTCTGATGTAAACCACTTTTCAAATATAAACTACTGAATTGTTTAAATAAATATTGTAAAGTGCTTAATTCTTTCGAATGTAAACTGTTAAACTGTTCTAATGTAAACTATACTGTTCAAATATAAACTGCTGAACTATTTCACTGTAAAATACAGGGTTCAGGGGTAAACTACTGAACACTTCTCCTGTCAAATCACTGAACTCTTCCACAACAAAACATCAGAACTTCTCTCTAATTACAAACTGATATAATAATCATTCCATTTTGGGTTTTTTAAAAACATTAATGGTTAAATCCAATGCCATAAATAATAATAATAGTGTAATATTGTATCATGTGCATTCACAAAATAACAGTGATTTCGGTAAGATGATGGAGTACTTCATTGTTCAAACTGAACAAAAAAAAACAGTTCTCTGGAAACTGCGTAAAAGTTCTTCCTTCATTCACAAGCTCACGGCACTGAGTGTACGTTCTTACTAAACTGCATGTATCTACTGAAACAACACTGACGGGAATTTTTGGTGTCACAGAGCGCGCGCACTTATCAAATGCTGCGCTGTCTTGCCCTGAGCAGCGGTCGTGGGGGGAGGGGGATGTGGGGATAGGAGGAGAAAAATAAACGATTGGCAGCGGCGTGTTTCTGTGCTGGAGGACAGGATTACAGTGCTGTTTCTTCCCACAAACAGAACATATTAAAATGAAGCTGCATTCATCACTATCCAACACACACACACAAAAAGGAAGGAAAAACAAAACAGCTAAAAAATTTTTTAAAAAATCATGCAGCACATTTCAACATCTGCCAAAACTTTAACAGAGACAGAAAAGATATTCATTATTCATGATGGCAGCAAATGTACACACACACCTGACACATGGTGGAGGACAGGGGCGAGGAGGGAGGAGAAGGTAAAAAGAGATGAGGAGGGGGAAAACTTAATCTGTGTTGAATGAGACGAGGAAAGATGAAGGGTGAGAGAGAAGATGGGGAGAAAGAGTTTGGCAGAGGAACTAGGATAGGTCATGTGATCAGAATGGCAGTCTTATGCTCAAAGCTGATGATCTGAGAGTGTGATCCAGCTAAAAAAAAAAAAAACTCTTAATCGACTGTCATTCATTGCAAATTTCATTAATATGCTCTTAAAAATGACATTTTCATGCTGTCACACTAAACATTTTAACCTAGAGACAACTAGGGCCAAAACATATTCTGTGAAATTCAACAGAAATGCAAGGGGAAAAAAGTTCATTAAACTGATGCAATCACACACACACACATACACAAACAAAAAGGTACCAAAACAGTGGAAGCTTTGAATCACACATACTCTTTAAAAGTTGTAATCCACTTAAGATGCCTGTGGCAAAATATTTCTATGGTGTGTGTGTGTGTACACACATTCACAAGGTCAGCACTCTCATAACTCTTTTAAACACACAGCATACAATGGTCTTAGAGAGTTGACCCACTGCATCAGTTCAGATTTGGGACTGTCATTTGATTCGTCAAGTGGCGTTCCAATAAGTTCAATTATTTACTGTCTTGTACCAATTTGTTAGTTTCCTGTAATAGCTTTTCAATTATTCAATTGAACCTTAAAGTCCCCCTGTAGTTAAAAATGTTATCCTTTAAAACTCATCTTTGATCATCAAAATGACATATTTGACTCATGCCTTAAAATAGCTTGAATGCAACTCTACACCTTTGCCTCATTTACTATAAGCGGCTCTATGAATACGCAAATTAGCCCCGCCTCCACTCAGTCACACACCAGCCAGCGCCTCCTGATCCACTAACTGAACTGTAGTAAACGCGATACAATGGCAAGTGGAAATATTGGTTTAATTAAGCCATATGTGTTTGAACCAGAAATAAGCAGGTATGCTCAACGTAAGTAAGGAGACTGATGGCTAACTTCGTGAGGTAACATTATCTGTTTGCGCTGGTTCGTACACGGATAATGACTGATAAAACTGATTTTTACTAGCGGACAACTACAGTGGATACTGCCTTGAAGACTCAAATGCAGCCACAAAATACTTTTTTTTTTTAGTGTTAAAGCGCCGTTGTTAGTTAAAGCAGGGATGAGAGGGTGTGTAGAGCAGGAAAAACTAAATCTATACAGCGTTAATCTGCTTTAGACAGCACTCCTCTACAAACAAATTATAAGAGTCGAAGTTCAGCGATCTGCTCTGATTAAGCTGTCATTTATCAATGAATTCGCAATGCACACGGAAACTCATTAAGAGCAGAGTGGCAGTAATACTTCGAGAAGTAGAAGGAGGGAGAGAGGGATGAGGAGAGGAAGAGAGGGAAACATCAGGTGTGCTCTGCCGTCAGATCGTTGTCCGCGGCGGTACGGTCTCGTTGGCAGATGAGAGCCCTGATAAGCGAAAGCAATTAAAAAGAATATAATTACAAAGTCACCCCTATCTGAATGAGGCCTTGATCAAAACACGCCCACGTCAATACGTCGGCCGGGATCGATGGAGTCAGGAAGGAAGGCTTTTACTGTGGCATGTTTCACACCATCAAACGGCATCACGCCTGAGATGAGACGAGACGCACACTTAAGCTAATGAAAGACAAAAACGCAACCAGCAACAGAACGATAAACTCTCTGACAAATGCCAGGTTGTCTTCACATTAAATGCAGTGATTCACAACCACAGGTACGCCAGGGGGATTTTGAACCCACAAAAAAGAAAAATCAATTAAAATAATAGTAATTAATGCCTTCACTTTTTTATAGGCTTGTTTCTGAGGAAAGAAAAATGGGAGTGTAATGTAGCCAAGACAGTACACTAAAAAACTCATGATTTATGATTTACTCAAGCTTTTGTTATTTCACACCTGGATGACTTTCTTTTTTTCCTGTAGAAGACTAAAGAAAATATTATGAAGATTGTGTTGTTTTGCTCGTGCAATGAACGTTTGGTTACCAATATTGTTCAAAATAAATTATTTGTGTTTAGTGATATCAGAACCATGAATTCATTAACAATCACTACCACTCAAACATTTGGGGTCTGTAAGCTTTTTTAAAACATTTTTAAAAGAACTGTCTTATGCTCCGCAAGGCTGCACTTATTTGATAAAAAAAAAACGTAAAAATTACAATTTCAAAAACTATTTTCTATTTTAATACATTTTAAAATACTGTACAATTAATTAATGTGACGGCAAAGTCTTCAGTGTCACATGATCCTTAAGAAATCATTGTAATATGCTGATTTTGTGCTCAAGAAACATTTCTTATTATTATAATGTCAAAAAAATGTGCTGCTTAATATTTTTGTGGAAACAGTGATACATTTCATTTGATGAATAGAAAGTTCAAAAGAACATCATTTATTTAAAATACAAACATTCTGTAAGAATGTAAAAGCCTTTATTGTTACTTTTGATCCATATCATATACATACATACACTGCCGTTCAAAAGTTTGGGATCAGTTCGATTTTTAGTGTTTTTTAATGGAGTCTCTTGTGCTTATCAAGGCTGTATTTATTTGATAAAAAAATACAGAAAAAACTGTAAGATTGTGAGATATTACTTCAATTTCTAATATTGGTTTTCTGTTTTAATATACTTTAGTGATCCAAGCTGAATTTTCAGCATCATTACTTCAGTCTTCAGTGTCACATGATCCTTCAGAAATCATTATAATATGCTGATTAATACGTGCATATATATATATATATATATATATATATATATATATATATATATACAGGGTGCGATTTGTGAAAAATGACAGAAAATAACTTTTAAGCTTTTGAAAACTTTTTATGAAATGTTTTTAATACGACGGAAACTGTATTTAACGTGATCACAGTTTAATGATTCATTTTAATGATTTAATTTCCACGGTTATTCAAACAACGAATAAATTATATAGAGAAAGCGAGCAAAGAACACAGCGGAGCTTTTTGAAACTCCAAATCAGTTAAACCATTACATCGCTAAATGATTCAACGTTTTGAAGCGCTCCAATCGAAATGATTCACTGTTTCGAAGCGCTCCAATCAGATCGCGTATCACAAATCATTTTATTCAGATTGGGACTTCAAAGTGTGCATTGCGAATCATTTGATTCAGATCGGGACTTAAAAGCACGGATGGCGAATCATCTGATTTAGATCGGGACGTCAGAGCAGGTTCGCGGGATGTTTTTATCCCCACCAGAGATAAAAATAATTCAGCAGAGGAAGGGATGCATAGACCAGAGGGGGGGACCCCCTGCAATGTTGGAAATATTTATGTTTTAAACCATGAAGGCGAGCCAATGGATATCACACACAAGCAATGTGCAAGAGTTATGCCGGCGAACGTCAATCTCAGTCAATTCACTATGCAGAAAGTGAAAGTAAAAACGGAATGACAGAGCTTTCGGCATCTGATGCCACATATTCTCTCAGAGACGACGAGAGACAAATCTACTTCAACATATGATGATAACGGTATATAGCTGTCTTCGTTTTTTCCCTTAATATTTATTTTGTGGCCCGTACATAGTGAAAAAGAAAACGAAACGTATTTCGTGTTAAACAGGTTGTTTTTGAAAGTCGAAGCTTAAAATAAAAGCTTTTTATTTAATTGATTTTAATTATAGGACTATAATTCATTGTAATATAACTGTTTTAAAATACCTTTTTTGAAAACATTTTAATTGAGGAGTAAATAGCCTAATCTTATCCTCGCAGCACGTCAGTTATGCGGTAATTATTGCGGGGGAAATTAATTGTAATTTTAATTTAATAATAGGCACAATATGTAATTTTTCGCCACTAGAGGACGCGTATTCAAAATAAACAGAAACAAAGGCATAGTTTTATGACGCCGTGACTGAGTGTGGAATCATGGGAGTTGTCGCCTTCATCCCCACAACCGATGCAATCCGACGGGACTCGGGCAGAAATCATGTTCATGGATGAGCTAATGATTTATTAACATAGTAGAATGAAGCAGGGTGAGGCTGAAAGCCGTCGAAGCTAAACGAGGCTGCTGAACGAGCGCGACACACGGCTCGAAAGCAGCGGACCTTTTATTATGCCACAGTCGAGCGCTTCTGCTCCTTCCGGTCGTGAGTATGTGGGAAAAAAGCAGCGCTGTTTTATCATAACTAGATACATTTGAAAGTTCTGTTATAATGCTACTCTGTGCAGTTGTCACCTGTCTAATAAAACGCATTACATATTAAAGCGTCTTTAGTGTTTCCATGTTTTCTAAAAAACCAAGGGGTTATGACCTCATTGGCAGGCGACACAATGACACTATAGACACGGTCCGTGTCACTAGTTAAAATTGCTTATTTCTCTGGATTTAAACATTCTTCAAAACATTTGGGATAATGTAAGTACACAAGTCAGCAAAATGTATAACAATGTACTAGTGGTTTTTGGATATTTTAATAAAAAAAATCTTACATATTGTGCCTTTAATAATAAAAGTAACTTCATTATAATAATAGGCCTAATAAAAATAAGAATGTACCAGGCCTACATTAATTGGAAATGCTAAATCCTCTTAATATTGCCAATAATTGATGTTTTTGACAAAATCTCTGGCTGGCTTTCATCGATACAAGATCATCGTCTTTCGACGCAGCCCAGCAAGGGGAAGTTACCGCGGGGCCTTTCGCAGTGCGTGCCCGTCCGCTACGCTACTGGGCAGACAGCACGTTGCCTGTTACGTCGTTTGGGCTGTCTTGTTGAGTGGGGGGGCACTGAGAACATTATATTTCACACACACATACATATTCATCCATCCTGATGAACAACAGTGTGAACTTCACTCCAATATATGCCAAGGTTAAACCAAATACAACAGGGGGTCTTTTACATGTAAAAGTCATAAAGGTACAGTAAAAGTGAGTCTACATCCCAGAGAAAAGGTGGAAAATAGTAATTTAAAACTAAATTATGATGCTAAACTAACCTTTACATTATGAATGGACTCAAAAAAATTAAAAATAATGACAATGTCAAGTTTGGCCTCTTTAAAAGCTCCACATTCCATCAACACTAAAATAAGGGGTATAATGTATGTGTGTGTGTGTGTGTGTGTGTGTGTGTGTGTGTGTGTGTGTGCGCGTGCGTGCGTGTGTTATGGTTTTAGAGGTTGAAAGGCAGAGGTTGAGAGGCAGTGGGGGCCAGTAATCAGGGGCAGTTATTGATCAGTACTGGGTGGTATGCAGAGGACTGTGGGTAAAAGGTTCTCTCCGTTGAAACAGGTTTAAGGCCACACACCTTCAGGAGAGGAGAGACCAGGAGAAGATTAATCTAAAGTTACTCTCTCCATCTCCACCATGTCATTTAAACTGCCCTCGGCCTTAAAACCTCTCACTCGCACACACACAGGCCTCATCAGCTCACACACACACACACACTACTGATCCTCGTGTACACAAACGAACACACACAAACTCACTCCCATACACATACAATCATCAAACGTGCACACCTGCCTCGTTCACATCAAACATGCAGAATAAGGCGATTTGGCCAATCTGCAGCCGGCCAACTTCCCCACTCAAACAGGTATTCTTTCTAGAGATTACACTAAAGATTTGTTTTCATTTCTCTGCAGTCTTTTTTCTTGTTCTCTCCCTCTCGTGCTCCATCTCTCTTTCTCTGAAGCCAGAAGTGTAATCCCTGGCAGATAAAACTAAGGACTTACAACAGGAAGATTACCGAGAGCTTTGTAGCCTATGTGTAGCAAGTCAACGTGGGTATTCGAGAGCTCTTCAAGTGCTTAACTCATGAACTGAGCTCACACACATACACACACACGCAGGAGAGGAGGATAATGATAGTGGTATTACAGTAACAGGCTCAAAACACTCACACACACCTGGCCCGACGGCTTGAGGACTCTCTAAGCAGTGAAATGCTAACTGCCGTGCTGTGAACTGCTACAGATCCGATGATGGGGACACGGAGGCCATTTAAGAGGTAAATGAGGTCCATCCAAAACCTTCTGGATGGGGAACAAGTTCTACGTTTGCCCAGAATTTGATCAGGGTAGGTACACTGAGCCAAAACACACACCTGGGCAAAGTTTTCTTGAGGTAAAGCCAGTACACTGGTGCTTGTGACATTCTTAGAGCAAAAACATCCTTCATAGATGCTTTGAGGAGGAAGATGAACTCTCTTCTCTCTCCTTCTCTGCCCAAATAGCCCTCACTTTATATATATTTTCATCAAATAGAGAGATTTCACAGATAAAAGCTCTAAGACTTTCTCTCTCTCGGTCCTGAGGCCTTAAGGTCTTAAAGCATCTCAGATTCTAAGGTTCTGTCCTGCATCACTCAGCGGTAGAGGGCCGGCTGAGGGAGATTATTCTGGTAGAGTTTCACAGATTATGAGGGCACTATTGGGGTCTTACTGCCCCTCTGTCAGTAGGGGTTTCATGGCCTCTCCTCGGCTCTCTGAGGGGACGGGCGGTCCATACACAGGAGCGGAACCGGGCCTCAAGCAGGGCTTAACTGTGTTCCCCCAGCCTTGGCCCAGGGTTCAGAGGGGTAACTGGACCGGGGTGAAATAGGAAGCAGGAAAAATTAGCTTAGCTGAAGCCGTCTTTTTGAAAAGACTAAGAAAAGTGGTGTCATTTACAGTAAAGGCAGAGGAAAAAGTATTGTTACATCAAGTTAGTTTACAAGAAAAAAAAATATATATATGTTTAAATAAAAAAATCACAAAAAAATAACCATAAGAGAAAAATATGAAAAGCATAATAATAAAAAAATATATATACACATTTACAGTATATATACTGTAAAAAAAATATTTTATTCTTAACATACTTATATGTAACAACTTAAAATAATTTATAAATACGAATGTATAGATCATACTTTTTATTTAAAAGAGTATGATACACATACACACACACTGTACATATAAATTATAAATGTTTTTTAGATTAAATTTATATCTGGGAATATATATAGTATATATATATATATATATATATATATATATATATATATATATATATACACACACACATACACATACATAGTTGAGGTCTATGTGTCTACCCTTTCAAAAGTGTTCATCCCCCTTTCAATATCTGCAAAATGTTACTTATTTTACCAAAATAAGAGGGATCATACAAAATGCATGTTATTGATTATTTAGTACTGACCTGAAGATGATATTTCACATAAAAGATGTTTACATTTAGTCCACAAGAGAAAATAATAGTTGAATTTATAAAAATGACCCTGTTCAAAAGTTTACATACACTTGATTCTTAATACTGTGTTCATACCTGAATGATCCACAGCTGTTTTTTTTTGTTTGTTTGTTTAGTGATAGTTGTTCATGAGTCCCTTGTTTGTCCTGAACAGTTAAACTGCCTGCTGTTCTTCAGAAAGATCCTTCTGGTCCCACAGAATTTTTGTGTATTTGAACCCTTTGCAAAAATGACTATGATTTTGAGATCCATCCTTTCACACGGAGGACAACTGAGGGACTCATATGCAACTATTACAGAAGGTTCAAACGCTAACTGACGCTTCAGAAGGAAAACCATGCATTAAGAGCCGGAGATGTGTAAATTTTTCTTATTTTGCCTAAATTCATTAGGCAAAATAATTAATTTAATAATCTAATTAATTTAGTACTGCCCATCAGAGGCTAAAGAAGATAGTTACATGTTTCCCAGAAGACAAAAGTTAAATTTACCCTGATCTTCAAATTCAAAGTCTTCACTCCAGTTTAACTGTTCAGGACAAACAAGGGACTCATACACACACACACACACACACACACACACACACACACACACACACACACACACACACACACACACACATACATACACACACACACACATATATAAACACACAAAT